>NC_050454.1:57778734-57958734 GCF_903995425.1 Onychomys torridus
AAGTTTTCTAATTTTTTTTCCTTTTTGTATCTCTCCTACACTTATTCCTGAAATCAGTGTTATCAATTTGGAAATGTAAATAGATATTTATCTTTATAATTTTTGTTCCCTGGTATGTTTCTGACAAATAAATAAGCATTATTAGTGAACAAAATTAATAAGATGTCAGCATTCCTATATCTGTCTCTCTGTTGTCCATCACTGTCTTCTCATTTTGGGAAAATTTTACTGTATAGATGAAACCGTTTTGTAGGAGAAATATAGGATGATAATTTGAATTCAGTATATAAGAATGACTAGCATTATAGAAAATTAATGACATAAAAATTTAATTATATATCCTCAGAAATGGTAAATTTGTAACTGAACATCTATGGTAAATAATTTTGGAATTCTGGATACATGCATAGATGAATAAGTATAGTTATCAACACATTAAATTAGAAATTCACATTTGCCTTTTTAATTAGGTCAAGGTAACACAGGAAGAAAATTTTAACAAGCAATATTAAAGCTATTGTTGTGTAACTGGTAATTAGGATGGCATTTAAAGATGCAAGGTAAAGAACTTGTGCTTAAATAAAGAAGTATTTGTTTATTTACAGACAAGTAATTTTCTAAGAGTTGGACATTCTCCCTAATGTTAGAACATATTTAAACATACTTCAAATGAATTTCAAAGGAATCAGATTTAAAAAAAAAAAAAACACAAAGAAGAGCATTATAAGACAAATTCTGTCAGGTGTCAATATTTAGACACTGGCTCTTTCCACCAAAGAACAACAACAAAAAGATTGCTCAAAGCAGGTCACATAAATGAAATCTTAGTAACAGCAGCATTTTCAGATCTACATTGTTGTGCACTTCCTGCCAAGGTTTTTGAAAAAGAGATTTAGAATTAGGTTTAGAAAAGTTTGTCCTGCCTATGGGAGGTGATAAGGTAATGGTAGCACAGAGATTGTGGGAGTGGACAAACAATGACTGGTCCAGCCTGAGACCACATCACAAGAGTGAGCCCACCCACCACTCACACTGCCTGGAGAGTTAGGACCCAGAGGCTGGATGGCCCAGAGACTTAGGCCCAAACAAGACTAGAGGGAAAAAATGTCATTGTAATGGTGCCTAACTATATTCTGCTATACTCATAGGTTGATGCTTAACAATATTCTGCTACATTCAAAGGCTGGTGCCTAGCCCAATAGTCATCAGAGATGCTTCATCCAACAACTTATGGAAACAAATGCAGAGACCCAGAGTCAGACATTAAGCTGAGCCCAGGGAGTCCTGCTGAAGAAAGGGAGGATAATAGGAGCCAGAAGCATCAAGGATATCACGAAAAATCCCACAGAATTAACTAACGTGGGCACAAAGGAGCTCAGATAGACTGAGATGGCCAACAGGAGGCCTGCATGGGACTGACCTAGGCCCTCTGCATGTATGTGACAGTTGTGTGACTTAGTGTTCTTATGGACTCCTATCAGTGGGAGCAGGGGCTGTCTCTAACACTTTGGGAAACTATTCCTCATATTGGATTGCCTTGCTCAGCCTTAATACAAGGCAAGGGTCTAGTCTTACTACAACTTGATATGCCACATTTTGTTGATATCCATGTGTGGTGATATTGTATTCCCCAAAATATTGTGCACCCTAATGAACTTATGTAGGGTCAGAGAACAGAACAGCCATAATATTAAACATAGAGGTTAGGCAGTGGTAGCACATGCCTTTAATCCTAGCATTCCAGAGGCAGAAAGAAATCCATCTGTTCAAGGATACAGCCAAGCATGGTGACTCATGGCTTTAATTCAAGGGAGTGATGGTAGAAAGCAGAAAGATATATAAGGTGAGAGGGCCAGAAACTAGAAGCTTTTGGCTGGTTAAGCTTTTAGGCTTTGAACAGCAGTTCAGCTGAGATTCATTTTGATAAGGATTCAGAGGCTTCCAGTCTGAGGAAACAGGATCAGCTGAAGAAATGGTGAGGTGAGGTAGCTGTGGCTTGTTCTGTTTCTCTGATCTTCCAGCATTCACCCCAATACCTGGCCCTGGATTTGTTTCTGGATCTCTGTGAGTTCAAAGCCACACTGGAAACAGCTAGGCATGGTAACAAAGAGCCTTTAATCCCAGGAAGTGATGACAGGAAGCAGAAAGGTATTTAAGGAGTGAGGACTAGGAACTAGAACCTGGTTAAGCTTTTAGGCTTTTGAGTAGCAGTTCAACTGTGATTCATTCTGGATGAGGACTCAGAGGCTTCCAATCTGGAGAAACAGGATCAGTTGAGGAATTGGCAAGGTGAGGAAGCTGTGGCTTATTCTGCTTCTCTGATCTTCCAGCATTCACCCCAATATCTTGCCCTAGATTTGTTTTCATTAGTAAGAACTTTTAAGTTTCATGCTACATCCATGGGAGGCCTACCTTTTTCCAAATAGAGAAGAAGAAAGTGTAGATATAAGGGGGAGGCAGAGGGAAGGTGGGGGTATAGGACAGAGGATGGAGGGGAAACAGTGGTTGAGATGTAATATAAATAATAATAATAATAATGATAAAAGATGATAGCACAAATACTGCTCTTTGGTAAAATAGTGATTCTGAAAGATTTATACATATATATGTGTGTACATGTATGTATGCATACATATGTACATATACTATATATATGTATAACTTATATGCATACATATTACACATAAGCATATGATACATTTTATCTTAAATGTACATGAAATGTACATTGTTTTCTATGTATTATATATATATATATATATATATATATATATATATATATATATATATATTTACATATACATACATATACACCATGCAACTGAAAAGAAATTAATGAATTAATAAATAGTATTTTAGGATGAAGGCTTTTTATTTTAGGGAAAAAGCCTTATTCACACAAAGTAATGGGATAAAATGGGATAGAATTTGACTGAAAGACACATCAACAAAGTAAATGATCCCAAATCCAAAAATTCATAACTATCTGCTGTACCTTAAAGTTGCAAGGAAAGATCTCACATACCAAAAGTGACAAGGGTGGGAGGCAAGGACCAGTAGATAGTAAAGCTTAAGGCTCATCTTGGAGGATCAGAGTTTGGTTACTCAAAATATTCGTGGGAAAATGAAATAGAGCAGCAGGAGGGAGGGAGAAAAGAACAGGAGAAGGAAAGAAAGAAGGAGGGGAGATGAAAGGAAGGACTACAACAAGAAAGAGAGCTTATGCCTTTAAAGAAAGTGCTGTAGTATACACACACACACACACACACACACACACTAACAATGTGAGCATCTAGAGTATATCTTAGTTTACAGACATATGCAGGCTCAAAATATGATTAATGATGTCAGGTACTGTTGAAATGCTTATCTTTTAAACAGACACCTCTATAAATTATTGTAACACCACAAGTATATCGCATTAAGAATAAGAATCATATTAATTTTTTGTGGCTGCCATGTCAACACATAATGCACCAGATAAAACAACGTGAGTGTTCATCAGTCAGTTCTCGACCACAGAATCTTAGAAATGATGACAGTGTCATGCTTGAGTCCCAACGGGTATTGTCAGGGAGAATCCATTGAGAAATTCTTCCTTGCTTCTAGAGAAGTATGGTGCAATCTATGGTTCATTCCCTTTCCAGAAGCAAATTTTCCATCTTTGTCTAGATGATCTTATGAACACTTTTCTTGTGTTCATGTCTGTGTTTAAGTTAATGGCCTCTAAAATGACAGCTTTGAAATTGGATTAAGATCACATCCAACTCATGTAGGATTTCATCTAAACTAATTGTGTGCATAACTGGTCTATCACCAAATAACATAACATTAGTTGTCTTCTGGAAATCAGAGTTTTAACACCTGGATGCTTAAAATGTGTGATCCAACCCTTAACAGTAACAAAGAAGGCTCTCCCCCAAAAGCACAGGAATAAAGTGTGACAATGCTATTATTAACACTGGGAATTAACTGGCACCTCTCTGTGGTACCTAACTTCTTGGGTTAAGGAACAAGGAATTGGGCAGATACATGGGCAGAACAAAGCAAAGACATAGAATTTGTTAAGAAAGAATTAATGTCCAAGGGAGGAAGTTGGTCTGAGCAAAGCAGTTTTCAGCTTAAATTGCAAAGTTCTACAATGTATTTGAACTTTTTTCATATAGTGAGGGAATGCTTTTGTCATTTAAATAATGCAGACTTTGGGTCATTGGCATAGAATGTCTTTTTGAGCAAATTCTTCTTGTTACATAAGTTTTACATATAACTTCATGAACAACATTCTCATTACCATCTGAAATATACAACCCGTAGTGTGCCATCCAGTATTAAAATGAGTTGCAAGAAACTGTTAGTTAGATATTCTGAATATTTTTGTGTCTCTGTTAACCAGATTTAAAGGAAGGAAGTTTCCAAGATTCCTATTTGAGAACTGCTAACTGCTTCATCTCTTATGGTACTTGTACAGCAACTGCACAAGGCTTTTTGAAGACCTCTATAGCCCTTGATAATCTCTTGTCTCAGACGGATTATATTATGCTGTTCTGATCCAAAGTGTGAGGTTTGATATAAAAAGGAAAGGTCTAACATTCATCTCATCAGTTCCTCATGGACAAAAAAAAAAAAAAAAAAAAGAAGGTGAATCTGTAAAGCTTAGAAATATGTTATTCTTAGATTCAGCCAAATGTTTTCCTGAAATAGTTATGAACGATTTCAACTGTGTATCTTAATAATGAAGGCTGTTGGAAGATTTATAATTCTTAGAACTGCCTAATGGTAAATAATGAAAGAGTAACACAGGAAACCAGTGTTTTGTTCCAGGAGAAAGAAAGAAGGACTGAAATAACCATGCATGGAACTGATTTAAAACCTCCATGAGGGAACTAATGACAGACTGAAGGTATAAGGAAAAAAATGAATAAAATGAAGTTCAATAAGCCTAAGACTATTATCAAGGAAACTGCTTTTTAAGAAGATACTTTAAAATTATATGTGTATTGATAAATATTCAGAGATTACCATCAAATTCAATATTAAGAAACTCAATTTTTATTCAAATTTAGTTATTTGAGTCATATACTTTTTCATTACTTCTGCACAATAGAAAAATCATTTCCTAAAAATGGAATTGAGCTTTCAAAATTTGTCTTTACATTTTACACTGATAGTTTCATATACAAAACATCTCATACAAATATTTTAATGATCATTTTATTTGTAATTCAATTCTTAGGTGGGAAATTGTTCCCATATTCTATTTATATCATCTGTATTCCAAACACAATGCTTAATATTTTTATAAAAATAAAATGCAGGTGAAATATGTGTCTATTTTATAGTCTATTCACTCAGCATTATTGCTCATTTGTATTCATTTCTATGTGATTTTTCTACATTTTCTGCAATGGTTATCATATCTCAACCTGACAGCTTCCTAAATTAATATTGAGTTCAATTTATTTTTATTTTTTATTTTTATTTTTGTGGAAGCAGAGAGAATTGATTGGTGTCCTTCTTATTTCTTGGGGTTTTGCAGAAACTACAGCATACACACAAATATTCAGTGACTGTATTATCTAGGCCTAACCACAGATTAGCCATTAAGAAATGTCTCTTATTTGAAATAAATTGATGTTTCACAGATGAGATTAAGAATAACATATAGGAGACTGCAAGGCATAATAAGTGCAGTAACCAATGGATGATAGGTAAAATGTTAATCCTAAATTATGAAGGTTGTTAGGTCAAACATTTTAAATTAATTTACTTTATTAAATGCATTGTCCCATGTGTTGCCTCTATATTTTTGGAGGCAAGTCCCTGAGCACAGAGCTGTTCTAGCTAATCATCTCTTCATCCAGACCCATGTCTTGGCTGTGCCCACATTGTGAGCAATGTAGGCTGTCAAACTTGCCAGGCTTTTTTTTTTTTTTTTTTAGATTTGCTTATTTTGTTATTATGTGTATGAGTTTTTGCATTCATGTATGGATATATGACTAACCAATACCCGGAGAATTCAAAATAGGACATCAAATTCCCTAGAACCACAAATGCAGATGGTTGCAAACCATGTTATGGGTGGTTTGAACTGAGTTTGGGTTCTAGGCAAAATACTAAGTACTTTTGCCCACTGGGCCAGTTCTAGCTCAACCTGCCAGGCTTTTATGCCAGTACTGGGTGACTGAGTTCTGATCATTCACTTGTGCCATGCACTTTATTCACTGAGATATCTTCCCAGACCCATTAGTGTGCAATTTATATCAATGGGTATTATAACCATTAACTGTAATGTGATTGATAAAAGTATGGACTTTTCCATTATCCACAGAATTATCCATGGTTTTTTATAACAGAAAATTCTAGAGGGCTGGAGAGATAGCTAAATGGTTAAATGTGCATACTTCTCTGAGGGTACCAATTTCTTTCCCACCACCTGCTTTTCACTCACAAACACTTACAATAACTCCAATTCCTGGGAATCTGACACCTGACGCCTGCTTCTGGCTTTTGTAGGCATATTCACTCATGTGCACATACACACAAATACTCACATATACACATGATTAAAAGTAAAGATAATGCCCGGAAAGGAATACTGCTATCTCTAAACTGCTGGAACCAAGTGTTGTTGAAAAATATCCTGAAGATAAAACAAAAGAATAAAATTGTGGAAGCATGAGTTAATTTTGATAGTTCTTTATTTACTTAAACAATACATAAACCAATGTTTAACACCTGTGAAAAAGTTGCCTGCCTGTGCCTTCCCCACACTTCCAGACATAGGTGTGATGAAGCAAATTGTACACCATCCCAGACAGGAGAGACTTCTTTAGGTCCTAGACTGTACTATGCCATCTACACATTTCCAGAAAGCCTGACCTGAGTTACATGGAAAAACATACCCAAAATCCCAGATTACTGAGTGACTCAAATCTCCCCCTCCATTGCTGTCCCTGTACTCTCAGACCTTAGGTAGCTTAGCTTGGCCCCCAACCAGACACAGCTGGGAGTCATATTTACATGCTTAGTTGCTTACTTGAATTAGAACCACAGCTATTTCTCCAATCACACATCAACACTGAGTATCTAGAAGATTGACCTTCCAACTCTTCATACCTAATCTGAAACCAATGAAGCTTGGTCAAAGATAAAACAAGATTATACTCAACAGAGGCTGGCTAATGAAAGAAACCCAAGTACCCAGGTAACATTGTAGATGCAAATAGTGTGAAAAGCAAAGAAAAGAGGCAGTTGCCCACCCACAAACAAAAATCATTAATTATATTCTCCAATGAGAATTATTTTAGTTATTTTTACAATTTTGTTTTGTTACATATTTGGATACATTCTTTCATGTGTGTGCTACTGTCACAGGGAAGAGGAGGGCTGGGGTTTTAAGTACCTACAAACTTCCCAACATAATTTTGACAACTGCACTGTGGTGCTCTGGAAGATCAGCAATCCCTCCTAACCATTATATACTCTTGTTATTGTTATTAATCCTATTAATCCTCCTTAGCTCAGCAGGCTTGGGCAAAGAAAATTACATCTATTTAGACAGCATCGATATATACCCAGGAAATCCAAGATGAAGGAGAACAGGAGGGTACAGGCAATTATGGACCTTATTTACCAGAATGGCAAAGTTTCACTCACTCTGGAGACTGGTTGAAGTTTTTTGCCAGTTGAGAAATAAAAATCTCAAAAAAAAAAAATGGCATTTGCTTAATGTCTTCCTCTTTTTCTAGTCAAACACCTATAGTTTCCTTAAAATCTCACCAGAAATCTCCTGTATAATAAAGGTATATGTCCCCACCTCCTTCTACAACACCAGTGATTGCTCATTTTGTTGTTATCAGGTTGTAATTTCCTCAAAGGCACCACTGGAAGTGTCTTATAATCTTACTTATAGAACAAAGTGGAAAAGAGGGGAGTGTGAGTGTTTCTTAAGGATACTTGAAACTCTTGAGAAGCCCATATGCATACTTGAGTCTTTCTTGTTCTTTCTCTGAATGTTTCTTTTTCTCTTAAAACATACATTGAATGCTATCATTGAAGCTGGGATTGTATCTCGGCAGTTATAGTACTCACTACTCTATGATGCAAGCCCAATTACTGATCTAGGCAGGATACCCAGAATTCTACAGAAACTTTAGAAACAGTTACAAAGGATCTGACACCCTCTTCTGGCCTCCACAGGTACCTGCACATATATAAAAATATACTCACACAGACACAGAAACACACACACACACACACACACACACACACACACACACATTTGCACAAATAAAAATGAATGGCTGTCAAAAATTATTTGATAACCTATAACTAAAGAAGCCAACACGCTCACTCTTGGATGTACCTTATTCTTCCCCTAAGTGCCTTTTTTCTCTATGTTTTACATGCCACCTTTTACTTCACACTTATCTGTTATCAAATTCTTCCTTTGCATCAAAACCAACTATCAGATTTTACCTGAGATGTGGTCTCTAAATACTATGGAACGTCTTCAGGATGCCTAGAACAATAGTGTGTAGCTGTGTTTCTGTTCCTGGTGAATCCAACAAGCTTTCCAATGACCAAGAAAAGTCAGTTTTCCACACACAAAAAAGGTCATTCTAGTTTTCCATAAAATAGCCCTTTCAACCATGTTGTCACAACAGATCAAAAGAGCATGTGAAAGAAAACTGAAGGAGGAAACCTAGAGTTGTCAAGTTAAACCATGGAAGGGATACTAGGTAAATAATACCAAGAACTCTGAGGTAACTTACAAAAACTTTCAGCATCTCTTTTTCTTAGTAGAATTAACATCATTTAATTGTGGAGGTCACACAGGTAGGCAATATTTTGGTTTCCCTCTGGCTTTGCTATAGATGGCACCCCTACCTGAAACTAATGAATAGGTTGAACAATCTTCTTTATGAATTTCATCTCTTCCTATCTTCCTCAAGAAAGATACTTTTATGCTTCCTCATACTCAGGGAGAAATGGCCATGTGCAGCTTTCTATTTATGAATTTAATGAGATAATAAAAGGGAATATGGATCTCTAAATGATTCAATAAGTACTTTAAACCCACAGTTTCATAGTCTTTAGAGTAAAAAGTATGAGAGAACATGACCAGGACAATAAATACATATGCACTGTTATGTTTTCAGGATGAAATTAATTAAAAATATTTGAAAGTCTATTTTCAGGGCATTTTTATTATGATGGAAGTGATAATATATCAATGAATCATTGACACTAAATTCTGGAGTCCTCTTATCGGGATGATGAAGAAGATAGCCTCTGAGATGGCAATTCCCCCATCAGCAAAATATGAAAAAAATATCGGTGTCAATAATGATCTATATAGGATACAGATAATTTTCAAGGTCTTTGTGCTAGCTACCTTAAGTTTATGCTGACTAATCTTATTTATACTGTATGGCACTAAGTTATGGTTTATTTTAATTACACTTTTTTCATGTGTGTGAAGTTTGTGTGTGTGTGTGTGTGTGTGTGTGTGTGTGTGTGTGTGTGTGTGTGTGTGTGTGTGTGTGTGTGTGTGTGTGTGTGCTGTTAAACACATTTGACCAGACGTGTGGAAATCAGAGAAACACGCTCAGGAGAAGGGTCTCTCCTACCCACTTGTGGAATTCAAGGCTTTTGTCCCACACTCTGGTATTCCTGTTTTCTGAACCAGCTATCAAATACAACATTTTTAGTTCCTTTTAAAAATTGTGTTTGTGTATTCATGTATGTGTGGTGTATGCATGTATTTGCATGTATGTATGTATTGTTTTGCTTTTATATAGAGGCCAGATATTGAGACCAGGATGCCTTCTTTGATTGTTTCTCATGTTAAATTTTTGAATAATGTTCTTTGACTTAAACTGGAGCACCTTTTTTGGCCTAGATTGGCTGTCCAGCAAATTATCATGAATTCACCTCTCTCTGCTGGAATTCACCTGTTGCTGGATTTACAGGGTACACAGTGAACCTAATTTTGCATAGATGCTCATGGTCAGAAATTATTCCCTCCTTTTTGCTTAGGAATCAAACACTTCACACATTGATCCATTGCCCCAGCTCTGTTCAAAACATATTTTAAGTTTAAAATATTATAGGTGAACAGAAAATCTATGTGTACCTTTGTAGACAAATTGCTAAATGGTCATATTAATAAAAAACACAGAGCCAGAAACAGGGGTTACAGCTGAGAGATCAGAGGAAGAGGACAAGCCACAAGCCAACCTCACCTCACTAGCATTCAGTGTCCAAAGAAACCTACTTTCTATATACTCACGCCTATATTCTTTCTGTTCTGCCAACTGATTTGCTCTCTTTACCAAGCTACATCACTTCCTCTTCTGTCCCATCTCTGTCACTTCCTGTCTGTCTGTACAGACCTCCAGACCTTTAAGGTTAACTAGTGTTGAAATTTAAGGCATGTGCCACCACGCCTGGCTTTATTCCCAGTGTGGTCTTGAACTCACAGAGATCCAGACAGATCCCTGCTTCCCAAGTGATAGGATTAAAGGCATGTGCTACCAAGGCCTGACCTCTATGTTTACTACAGTGGCTGGCTTTTTCCTCTGATCCTCAGATAAACTTTATTGGGGGACACAGATAAAATATCACCATGTATCTTTGGCTGTTCAGGTAGAAAGAAGTCCTAATTAAAGAAACAGGCCTTACTGATAATATAAAACAACCATATCCAATGAATTATTATTTCTTATGTAATAAGTATATTAGAGTATTGATTTAAATAAATACCATTTTCCTCAAAGTTGTATAGCATAGCTCTTGAAGCACAATGAAAGAATATGTAATAATTTACTATGCATCAGAATATTATTTCTACTGACTATTCTGATGACTATGCAAATGAGGCAGGCAAGATATTTCTAGACATGTCAGTTCTTAGCTCCAATAATTTATGTTTGCATGCTTTTCCTTCATCTAAGTAGTTTGAACAACTTGCAAATAAAGCAGTACTAAAAATACCAGATGATAAACAAGTAAAGAAGTTGACAACTTGTATAAAATTGCATAACTTTCATACCAAAGTTTTTTGCAGAGAAAAAATGAAAATACTTTAAAACATGAAATTAAGCTTTACATACTTGCTCATGTTCTTATCAAGATAACAATTCTATATCGTTGGTTGGCAATAAATATGAAATGAATCTACTAATAGTTTATTTTGCCTGTGACCTCTCCTAAATGATCCTGAACAGCAGAGTAGATAATATTCTAGCATTTTTATTTATACAGCATATAGAGGAAAATAGTAAAGAAATTATTAACATACAGGTAGATAGGTTTTCTTTAAAAAAACAAAAAACAAAAAAGGAAAACAACCTTTCCCTACAAACAAGAAGTAGAACATGAAGCAGAACATTTTAAGCTTCCAGAAGTTCGTCTGAGGCTTATTCTTGATCAGTAACAGCTCTCTATTTATGTGATAACCTTGATACAATATTTTGTGCATCACTATATTATGGTACAAAAGGGATTTTTAATGTATTTTTTTTATTTTACTCCTCAAATTTTAACTAAAATTTAGTAAAAAGACATCAACGTAATATGTATTTTTCTCTTTATTATTCCATGTTTGTTTAATGCTTACAAGTGGGCCATTTTGCTTTGAATACAAGTCTTCAAATATTTATATATTTAGTTTGATTTGGTTATATATGCTGGCTGCAAATGAATCTCTCAGCAATTCATATTCTGAAGTTTTAAGCTCAGTATATAGTCTGCTTTGAAGTTAATAGTTTTACATTTTTTTGTTTTATTGACTTCTCAAATTTTCAGATCATATTATAAATACATTTCCCCATTTCTTTTCTTCTTTCTAAATTTTCCCACATATCCCCCACTCCCTTGGACTTTTTTTTTTCATTTAAGGAATACCATTTTTCATAGACATATTACAACTCAAATATATATTGCTTGTTTACTGTTTTTCCTCCTATAAGCTCTCACTACCCAATTTATTTCCTCCTATTAGACCCCTTTCCCCCGTATTGTCCTAGTTAGAGTTTTTATTGCTATGAAGGGACACCATGACAATGGCAACTCTTACAAATGAAAACATTTCATTGGGATTACAGCTTCATCACTTCAGTCCATTATCGTCATGACAGGCATCATGATGACAGACATAGTTTTCAAGTACTAGCTAAGAGTCAGAGAAGCTTGAGCAAAGAGACCTCAAAGCCCGCCCCCACAGTGACACACTTCCTCCAGCCAGGCCACATCTACTTCAAGAAGGCCACATCTTTAGTGCCACTCCCTGTAGGGACCAAGGATTTTCAAACTACCATACCTATGCATTGTAACTTCTACCTTTGTGTCTCATTTATGCATTCATACTATTATGTATCTATGTAAGATCTTAAGAACTGAGAAAATATGCAGCAGTTGTGTCTTTGAGACAGACGTTAAGATTATCTCAATTGTATACATGTCCAAATATCACTGCAAGATAATTATGACTATTATTTCTTACCATGAGAACAGGGCCCACAAAAATCAACTAAACAGGGCTCATAAGTGTTCACAGAGACTGAAGTGACAGTTTATAATTTTAGTTAGGTAAGATGACTTTGTACTTAATTTGGGTGTGATGTTCACAAATTATGTTTGGTTTCTTATTGAAAAGCAATATTGGACAGAGTCAAGAATAACATAGATCAGACACCCTATCCACTGTTGCTAGGAGTCTTAGCTGGGCTTATCTTTGTGCATTCATGGGAATTCCCCTATCCACAATGGCTTCCTATATCCAAATATCTTTCATTGCTTTCTCACACTGACCCTCCCCAACTCGGCCTTCTCAATCCCTCACATTCCCTTTCTCCTTTCCTCCCCTTCTATACTCCTCCCAGTTTACCCAGGAGATCTTAATTATTTCCCCTTCCTGTGTCTCTCCATATGTGTCACTCTTAGGGTCTTCCTTTTTATCTAGCTTCTCTGGGGTTGTAGATTGTATCCTGGTTATTCTTTTTTTGTGTGTGTGTCTAATATCCACTTCTGAATGAGTACATACCATGTTTGTCTTTCTGGGTCTGGATTACCTCACTCAGGATGATTTTTTTCTAGTTCCATCTATTTGCCTACAAATTTCATTTTTTTTTTTCCCATTGAGTACCACTATGTTGTATAAATGTACCACATTTTCTTTATCCATTCTTCAGTTGAGAGGCATCTAGGTTATTTCTAGGTTCTTGTTATTATGAATAATGCTGCTATTAACATATTTGAGTAAGTATCCTTGTGGTATGATAGAGCATCTTTTGGGTGTATTCCCAAAAGTTGCATTATTGGATCTTGAGGCAGATTGATTCCCAGTTTTCTGATAAACCACTATACTGATTTCCAGAGTGGCTGTACAAGTTTGCATTCCCCTTACTCCACATCCTCTCCAACATGAGCTGTCATAAGTGATTTTGACCTTAGCCATTCTGACAGGTTTAAAATGGTATCTCAGAGTCATTTTGATTTGCATTTCCCTGATAATTAAGGACGATAAGAAATTCCTTAAATGTATTTTGGCCATTTGGAATCCTTTTGTTGAGAATTCTCTGTTTAGATCTGTACCCCGTTTTTTAAAATTGGATTATTTGGTGTTTTGATGTCTAGTTTCTTGAGTTCTTTATATATTTTTTTTCAAGATCAGCCCTCTGTCAGATGTGGGGTTGGTAAACGTCTTTACCCATTCTGTTGGCTGTCATTTTGTCTTATTGACTATGTCCTTAGCCTTATAGAAGCTTCTCAGTCTTAGGAGGTCCCATTTATTAATTGTCAATCTCAGTGTCAGTGGTACTGCTGTTATATTTAGCAAGTGGTCACCTATGCCAATGCATTCCAGGCTACTTCCCACTTTCTCTTCTGTCAGGTTCCATGTAATTGGATTTATGTTGAGGTTTTGATCCACTTGTACTTGATCTTTGTGCAGGATGATAGATGTGGATGTATTTACATTCTTCTATATGTCAGCATCTGGTTATGCTAGCACTATTTGTTGAAGGTGCTTTATTTTTATTTCAATGTAAACTTTTGGCTTCTTTGTCAAAAATCAGATGTTCATTGGTGTGTGGACTAATGTCAGGGTCTTCAATTCGATTACATTGTCAGGTTTTAATGCTAATACCAAGCTGTTTATATTGGAGTCAGGGATAGTGATACTTCTAGTAGTTCTTATATTGTACAAGATTGTTTTGGCAATCCTGACTTTTTTATTTTTCCATATGAAGGTGTGTATTGTTCTTTTGAGGTCTGTGAAGAATTGTGTTGGGATTTTGATGGGGATGACATTGAATCTGAAAATTGCTTTTGGTAAGATTGTCATTTTTACTCTGTTGATTCTACTATCCAAGAGCATTGTAGATCTTTTCATTTTCTGATATCTTCTTCAGTTTCTTTCTTCAAAGACTTAAAGTTCTTGTTATACTTGTCTTTCACTTGTTTTGTTAGAGTTACCAAACAATTCCATAAAATAGAAATATTTTGTGTTATTTATAGCTATTGTAGATGATGACATCTCTCTGCCTGAACTGGCCTTCCCCTGTAATCAGATTAGAGTAATGTAATTGTCATAGAACCTACATCCAGTAAGTTATGGAAGCAGATGCAGTGATCTACAGCCAAGTGCTGGGCTGAACTCCTGGAGATTAGTTGAAGAGAGAGAGAAAGGATGATGTAGACAAGGGGGGTGAAGCTTATGATGGGGAAAAAAACACAGAGACAGCTGACCTGAGCTAGAGGGAGCTTAAAGGCTCTGTACTGACAGCTGGGGAAACTGCATGAACCTGAACTAGGCCCTCTGAATGTGGGTAGAAGTTGTACGGCTTGATTTGTTTGTGGAGTCCTTGGCAGTGGGACCAGGATTTATCCCAGGTGCGTGAACTGGTTATTTGGAACCCTTTCCCTAGGGTTGGATACCTTGCTCAGCCTTGGTGCAGGGCAGGTGGGGAATGCCAGGACTTGCCTCAAGTTTGTATGGCAGACTTTATTGACTACTCAAGGGAGGCCTTACCTACTCTGAGGAGTGGATGATGAGTAGAAGGGGAGAAATGGGGGAGTATGAGAAGAGGAGGGAAGGGGAACTGTGGTTGGTATGTAAAATGAAAAAATAAATAAAAATAAAGAGAAAGAAGAATAACATGGAAATAAATTAGTATGATTTTGTAGAACAAGAAATACTAAGAATTGGCAGACAACTATTGAAAGCTCTGAGACAGTATGGACAAATTTCTTTTTCATAATCTGAAAAGAAGCAATCCTGCTAATGTCACAGTGTTGGATTTCAGGTTTTGAGAAACAGGAGACAATAAGTTTGTGATGTTTGTCCTACCAAATTTGACTATATTATTCTAGCTGCTATACTAAAATAAAATAAACCACTTCTCTCTTACTGGCTTTTAATAGTATTGTATGTTTGCTGGACATCAGTACTTTCTCAGTAATAGTATGTAAATAGGATGGTGAAAAATAGGCTATATTTGTATTAGAAAATATTTTCTCATGTTTAGTCTATAGTGAACTCTATTTATAAATTTAAGGATAGAGGAGTAATTATTGGTATTTTTCTAATTGAACATCATATTAATTTTTAAACTTAAAAAATGAGAAGTACAGCAGAAATAGAAATGCTAAAATTAAAGGGGGGAATTTCAGGGACCTCAGCCCTACACAAAGAACTATAGACAAGGAATGCTGAAAGCTGGAGTAATAGTCTTTCCCAGGACAGAGTCGTCTAACTGGTTATCCAATGCCAAGTCCTCAGCCCTGAAATCGCATGCATACAAATAGCACTAAATGAGCTTGCAGAGGAATATATTAGAATCTTACCCAGATGTTTACAACAATCATGGAATTCACAGGTAAATGCATGGAACTGGAGACAATATCCTGTGAGATAACACAGACCCCAAGAGACAGTTATTGTGTCCATTTTTTTCTATGTAGGTATTAGCTTTTGAGCTTTTTATATTCATGGTGCTATCTGTATAACCACAGAGTTAAGTATGGAGTAAGGAACTAGGGTAGAGTAAAAGATCTCTCAAGGAAAAGGAAATAGAAAATGTTGTTATGGAGAGATGGGGGACTAGAATGAGATGATTAAACAGAGTGAGATGGAAGAGGATGGTAAGGGAGGGAATATGAGGAAGAACAACTAACATTATGTGACATTTGAAGGGTCATGTGGAAATCTATTACAGTAGAAGTTTCTTTTTTTCAGTAGAAGCTTCTTAAAATGAATACATATATAAAAGAAACTCAAATGGGAATCACCAAATGATGGGAGGAGACAAAGCCCCAACTAGTGAAACCTCCAGTTCTAAGAATGGGTTACATCTAATTGAGTTGTTGGCCAAGGGGCCCAATGGAACTGCTAAACGACTCAGCCAGTTGCCCATGTAGTTTCTCCACAAACTGATGGTAAGGCCCTATTGCTGAAGACAACCCCTGCACATCTCATTGAACACAGGGAAGTCATGTTGCTGACTAACTAGAACCTTCCCCCTTACAGATTACTGTTCTTGGTACTGAAAGGTACCCTATGTTCTGGGAGAATAGGAAAACTGCCAACTCAGCTATAAATCTGGTGATCTACTACAATGACTTCCCTGCTTGATGTGCCTGCACTGGTGGCACAAAAGCTCTAGAGAAACCAACCATTTTCTGAAAGGATTTAAGACCCATTTCATGAGAAGAAAGTCATCCTTAACACTACACACACTACACACTGGCCAAACACCTGAGGCAAGATAGACTAGGGACTTAGGGAAAAACTGAATGCTATTGTTTGCTAAAGGAACACAGCAATAAAAGGACTCTTGATGGCATTCATAAATAAGTGTCTCCCTCAGTAACCATCAAAGAAGAACCTCCTGTAATAGATGGGAACTAAAACAGAGACTCACAACTGGACAACCTGCAGAGAGTGAGAAATTTTGGAACACTTCGTCCTAAATGAGGTTTCCTCATCAAATCTCTCCTTGGCAGAAAGAGTGTAAAAGCCAATTGGCATGGAATACACCAAGGAAACAAGGTCTTCCAGAAACAACAGGGTCCATGAATGGATGAACTCACAGAGACTGTAGAAGTATGCACAGAGCCTGCATATGTCCGAACCGGATGGGGTTCCAGCACTGAGAGGAAGTAGACTTGTGTCTCATCTCTAGTCAAAAAGCTATCTTGAACTGTGGATCACTAGCAAAGGAAAAACTAGTTTGGTTTTTTCCCCCAACAGAATCTCACTGTGTATAAAAACCACACTCTAGGGAAGACCCCATGACTAGCAATAGGTGACCAACATGAAATGAATTCAAAGGCATTTTTTGGAAAATTTTTTTGTCTTATAATGCATTGTTTGGACATTTTCTTTTATATTACTGATCTTTTGCTTGGATATCATGGTTTCTGAATCTCTGTTTTTGTATATTTTCTGTGGTGTCTCTGAGTGTGTATGTGTTTCTCATGGTTTTTCTTTTTTCTTTTTGGGTTTGTGTGATGAGTTTTATTGTATTTTTTATTTGCCTGTTTTCAAAGGGAGAGAGAGAGAGAAAGAGAGACAGAGACAGAGACAGAGACAGAGACAGAGAGAGGATTGGAATTGGTGGATTGGTGTAGAGCTTGGGGATATCTGGGAGAAAATGAGAGAAGTGTAACAGTAATCAGAATATGTTGCATGAAAGATTCACTTTCCATTTAAAAAAACTAAAATAAAAAGCTGAGTAATTACTTGGTAAAATAAAATAAAGTTCATCCCCACAATATGTAAGTTGCAAATGGTTCTGAACATTTCAAATACTAGACAAGCTAGTGAAATTACAAGTTCAACAGTACTTAAGTCAAGTGTTATTATTAAAGTCAAGAACATGCTGAATTCTTCTGCCTACAAATATTCAGGTAGCCATAATTTGTAGAATTGCGGGCATACTTTTTTTTAAAAAAAAGTTAAAAATTCCTTAATTTTTTATTCCTGGTACCACTACCACAATTTACAGGGCAATATACCTGATGTAATGAAAAGAAAAAGAAAAAGTCAAAGCTACAACAGATAAAAAGACCTCAGGAATGTACATCTAATTGACATTACATTGCATGGATCAATAGCTGCACTTTTTGCAAACTGTGGCTATGACAGTCCTGAACAAGAAGGGTTTCCTGTTTAAGCTGCAGTAACTTTTCTGACTATGGATCATCTCTCCTTCTGTGGCAGATTTTTACAGTTCCTCTAATGCATTTAGGACGACTGTCTCAAAGTAACCTGCAGCTTTCCTGATAACTCCTCGCTCTCTCTCCTGCTAAGAACTGGAGCCCTTTTCTGCTTTTTTTTTTTTTTTTAAACCTTCTGCTACCATGCACACCACTTCCACCACCAGATCCATAGCCACCACCATAGGGACTGCCTGAGCTTCTTGCACCAAAACTGCCCCCTTTCATGGGCCCATAATTTGATTGCTGTTGTCCACTATAATTTCCAAAGTAATTACAGTTCCCACCACCACCATAGTTACCTCCACCAAAATTTCCTCCTTCATTGTAAACATCATATCCTCCTCCACCACCACCATATCCACCACCTTGGTTTCCATAGCCTGGTCCACCACCACCATAGCCTCCTCTTCTGCTGTAACCACTGTAGTTACCACAATCACCACTTCCATAGCTACCTCCGCTGCCACCACCCCCACCACCATAAGCCTCCTCTTCCACCAAAGTTTCCACCACGGCCAAAAGTACCTCCACAACCTCCAAAGTTTCCTCCACAACCCATAAAGTTGCCAGATTCATCTCCATGACCTTGCTATGATCCAGCAGACTGCATCTCTTGTTTAGAAAGGGCCTTTCTCACTTCACAATTATGCCCATTAATAGTGTGGTATTTCTGAACAACAATTTTATCAACTGTGTAATGATCATCAAAAGTTACAAAAGCAAATACTCTCTTTTTTCCACTCTGCCTGTCTTCCATAACTTCTACGGTTTCAATTTTGCCATACTTTTCAAAGTAGTCTCTCAGATTATATTCTTCTGTGTCTTCTTTAATACCATCAACAAAAATTTTCTTCATGGTTAAATGGGCACCAGGCTTTACAGAATCCTCTATAGAAACAGCTCTCTTTGGTTCCACCACACGCCCATCAACCTTGTGTGGCCCAGCACACATTGCAGCATCCACCTCTTCAACACAAAAGTAGGTCACAAAACCAAAGCCCCTGGAACGTTTTGTTTGGGGATCTCTCATTACCACACAGTCTGTAAGTGTTATCCATTTCTCAAAATGTTCTCTTAAGCTATCATCAGACCACCAATAAACAGCTTCCTCAACTGTTCTGGCTCTTTGGATCATGGTCCTCCATTCTGAGACCGGACTTACCTCTTCCAACTCGAGTTCAATATGGGCTGCGGGCATACTTCTTTCCCATGACTGCTTCAAACTTATGCATATAATAAGAGCCAATACTTGTTTTGCTTTTATATAATGGTGTAGAAAGATTTTACTTCTCTTCATATAGTATATAATCACTAAAATTAACAGAAATTTTATTTAAATAAAAACTTTGAAAACTAAAGAGAGTTAGTAATGTAAAAGTATGAGAGTTTTTAGTTATAGAATATTCCAGGTCTGATTTAGGAGAGATATATTATCTATTTTTTGTAACAGTGAAAGGGAATAAACTCCACATATAACCCCATGAATCTTAATCAGCAGGGCATAAAAAGAATGAAAATAACTTCTCCATGAATAAGAAAGACTATTTTCATTCCTCTGGCTGCAATCTCCCACTGTACTGGACCAGCAAGCCTTCGGACATTTAATATGTCAAATCTAGGGTCAGCAATGTAGTCTTGCTGATGCACCTGCATGCTTCCAGCTGCACCCCCTGAGGTATGTCAGCATTAGTGTCCATGTACATTGAAGTTGTTAGTTCTTACTTCCTCTCTTCCCTCTTCTTTCTTCCCTGCCTCTTATCAAAAAACTAATATGGCATATACTTCATTACTTTTTTTTCCCTCTTTTGTGAGTTAGAATGATATTTCTGAGACACAGAAGACAAGATTAAATAACTCATTTAGATGGTCTGTCAATGGCAATCCCTATGAGCATAAAGAAAGTGACTGAGAGATCCTAAAATGTGCCCAATATTAATGGCAATTATCACTAGTAAGGAAAGAGAGACAGGAGATAAAGATGAAATATCTCAGAAATTCAAGAAGACCTAGGTTTTACCACAAGGCTATTGGAGAATCATTGTAGCATGAATCTTAAGAGGTCTTATTAATAAAAACAAACTCAGAGCCAGGTATTGGGGTGAATGCTGAAAGATCAGAGAAACAGAAACAGCCGCAGCTACCTTGCCTCACCAACTCCTCAGCTGATGCTGATTGTAAGCCTCTAAGTCCTCATCCAGAATTAATCTCAGCTGAACTGCTGCTAAAAGCCTAAAAGCTTAACCAGGATCTAGTTCTTGGTTCTTATGCTTTACATACATTTCCTGCCATCACTTCCTGGGATTAAAGGCATGTGTCACTATACCTGGCTGTTTCCAGTGTGGCTTTGAACTCAAAGAGATCCAGAGGGATCTCTGCCTTCAAAATGCTAGGATTGAAGGTGTGTATACCCCCATTTTCTGGCCTTTATGTCTATCTAGTGGCTTTTCTGTCCTCTGACCCCAGATAAGTTTATTAGGATGCACAATATATTGGGGAACACAATATCATCACAAATCTTTGAGCTACAGTATCTCTTCACTGTTTCACTATGAACCCTAGGAATGAATGGGCTATCTTTACTATCTCTGTCTTACTGAGTCAATGATAGGAAGATGCAAATCTAAATCATAATCCCAGCACAAATGGACTGAAAGACATCAGAGTGCAACCACTGTAGCTGGGGATTACACTTCTCAGAAATGGACATCTTTAAGAAAACCTCAGGTTGCCATGGGATACATCTCCTTACTTACAATTTTTTCATGTTCTGTCCCCACCACCAAACTGTGCATGGGTCATAGTTAATAAATTTATGTAAATAAGGTGGGTTGGAGAAAATAATTTTCCATACATCATTTTCTTTGTAAAATCTCCTGATGGTGTAAAAGATAAACTGCCGTAGGTGTTTCACGGACCCTCACCATCTTCCCAATGAAACCAGTGTTATTTCGTTTGTTGTGATCCTCAACATTGTAAATTGAAGCCAGGGCCTTGTGCATATTCATGCTAGACAAATGTGCTTTCACTCAGGTATAGCTCCACCCTGAGGGGTGGGGAAATTAAAGGTACTACTGGAGAAGGAACTAGAGATGTGTCCCTGCTTCCTCCTGCTACGCATATTGCTCTGTGTAAATAAAATGCTGATTGGACAGTAGCAAGTCAGGAAGTATAGGCAGGACAAGCAAAGAAGAGAATTCTGGGAACAGGAAGGCTGAGTGAGAGAGACGCTGCCAGCTGCCACCATGAATACCAACATGTAAGATACTGGTAAGCCACGAGCCATGTGACAAGATATAGATTTATAGAAATGGGTTAATTAAAGATATAAGAACAGCTAGCAAGAAGCCTGCCAGGGCCATACAGATTGTAAGCAATATAAGTCTTTGTGATTTTACTTGGTTGGGTCTGTCTGAGTGGCTGTGGGACTGGCAGCTGAGAGAGATTTGTCCTGACCGTGGGCCAAGCAGGAAAACTCTAGCTACATCCTCCAACTTATTCTTAATTTCTGCTTCAAAATAATTGCATGGAGTTTCAGTAGCAACTCAAACTGAATCCACTGTTTTGAGTTTTGGATTGCAGTTGATCCTATTTCCACTGCTGTGCTCTCAGTCATTAAACAGAGGCAAATACTCAAACAAATATGTATTTTGTGCTCATGCTGTTCTATTACTTAAGTATAATTGATTATGTTAAAAATAGAAATAGTATAGATGCAACTCAAGATGTGTGTCAACAATAAAGAATATGAAGCAAGTAGCCTGTAAATAAGTAGAAAATTCATGATGAGTGGTGTGAATCAGTATACATTAGTGTCCTGAAATACAGAGAACAAAATAATAAACAAATCACATTGAGTGCAACAGAGGCATCACTATAAAAATAAACACAAATGTTACTACATCCAGTTTGCCAGCCAATGCATCTTTTACTAAATAATCTGTTGGTGGCATTTGCTATGATCCTATTTGGAACTTCTCTGCATCTTTCCAGAAATGCAGTTAAGAACAAACATAGCATGTAAGATGCATGACTTTAGGTATTTTTTTACTTGCCAAATGTTTTTGCAATTAATAAGTGGTTCAAAGAGATTTTCATCTACTTTGTCTCCTGGCTCAGAATTCAACTTTCTTTTTTACAACTGTATGATCAGCATGGAAGGATTTTGAGCAAAAGGGAGTAAAAGACAGAAGAATAAATACTGACACTGGGTACCTCAAAATTCAGAATGGTACCATTTCTGTTTCCTATTCCTTACTATGTTAATATATGCTATTTCATTTTTCTTGATTTTTCCATCTGCTGGCATGTGTCTTATTTTAGATTCATTGAATTAACAATGTGATTCTAAAGCTTTAGCATATCTCTGAGATTTTAATTTGAATAGTTCAGGAATGGCTTGCTTCATAGTTTCTCTTTTTTTCCCATTAGTTTTGTTTGACAGATTCACACATTTACATAATGGATTTTAGTCACTGTGGCCTTCCCAGGTCCCTTCTCTCACATCTTTGGCTCTCACACTGGGATCTTCCTACTCAAGAAATTCACCCCTTATTTTCTTGTCTTCATTTTTGTGTGTGTTCAAGTGGTTTTGCCTGAGCTTGGTATGAAGTTTTTCAAGGAAAATAATGCTATTTAATCTGTTATTGTACACCTGATTCCATACCACTTAAGAAATATTAGTTACCAATACTTCTCCTAGAAGAGTTGAGGCTGCTGGTTGCCTCTTATCCATGATGAAGTGTTGATGGATGTAATTATTCTCAGCTAAGTATGAGTGCAATGAGTTGTTGAACAAATGGCTATTTTCTGTCCAGAAAACATCTTTTCATGGGAACTTCTTCATCCAGGGCTCTTGACTTCTTTTGCTCATTTTTCAGCAATCAAATAGGAGTTTTGCAGGTTACTATAGGTGACTGTGTTGAGGCCGAGCTCTCTGCCATCAGCTAGTCTCGATACTTTAGCCAAAATTAAGTAACACCTTCTGCAAGAAGAAGCTTCTCTTATGACAACTGGATATAGCCTTATTTTATGGATAGAAACATTAGCATGTAGGAAGTAGTTTGACAACATGATTGTTTAACACAGAAAAGGAGCAGGAAACTCCCCTACAAGGCCTCTGACCTTTGTCAAGGCTCTTGTTTAGGTGTATAGAACCAGTCATGAGTCTCCAATGTCTGTGAAGCAGGTTTTAAATCTAATAGGTAAGCAGTTGTGCCACTATCATATCAGAAGGTACATTTTTCCTCATGTCATTGTTATAGTCAATGCTTTTCTCTCTCAGCAGCCTCCATGATTCTTTTTTGGATCATGAAAGTTAACAGATATGGAGGAAGTTTCTAGCTCAAATGCAGTTCAATTTCTCTGTGATCTACCTATGAACAATCGTATAGTGTCTTCAGTTGCAGTTTTTTTTTTTAAATCAAGTTCTAGTGGGCAACCAAGATCAATGGAATAGCCTGTGTTGTTTCGGTGGGCTTTTGAAGTCCCCTAAAATAAGAGTGATTGTGCAGAAAAACAATTCATAGTATTTTCAAACTTAACATGATACATATCTAATACTAAATGTGAAAGTGTCCTCATGTCTATAAATTAACTTGTTCCTATTCTTCACTAGTCACATCAAATTTGCAAATCATTTAGAAAACATTCTTAAATTCTATATCACTCATTTTTCTTCCTTTTATTTTTCATGTTCATCTCTATTTCTGTTCTTCCTTACAACTAGTTATTCAAAAATAGACAAAAAATTAATAAATACATTTTAAAGCTCAGTCTTATCAATGAATATAAAAATAAAACACTCACCACAATTTAACCAACAATTAATTAATCTGACATAGAAACTAATCCTAACACATATGAAATAAAGGTTTACAGTTTTCTGTAGTTCAGAACCCAGAACTTTAGACTTATTTGATGTCTACATGACTTCTTTATTACAATGTAGCTCTTTGTTATTACGGACAATACTATTAACTTGGATATTGTTGGAGGGGAAAAGGAAACTATAAGACTATTTGCACATTAAAGATTCTCTGCCCAAGAAAAGTTGATATTAGAATACATGGTACATTTATGCAGAGATACTGAGTTCTCAAATGGAGAGGTGAAATGGAATGAGTTTATGTTCATTGTTCAGGCATTTATGGTAGATGCACTGTTTAGCACAACCATCCTTCAGTATGTCAACATTTTATATGTCAATTGTTTGTAAAGTATTGAGAATCATTAGGTTTCAATCAAACACTGGAAAGTATTTATATGAATCCACGTGGATATGTTTGAAGCAATCCATCAGGTTATGGTGATAATCCTGGTTTAGTTCATCACCTTATTCTTTAATAGATCTCTGATAATAGTTATTGTCATTTCACTTGATGATCATAATATTTTATAACATAGATACAATAACATAAATGATTTCAGACATGTATGTGTAGAGGTCATTCAAACACCTTAGGTCAACATCCTTTCTATAATCATCTATTGGAAACATACAAACTGAGGGTTTTCGAAGAAAAAAGCAGGATTTTTTTTTTTTTTTGAAACTCAATTGTAAAAGCAGGAGATTGAATTCTCAGAAGATAACCAAAACAGTTTCTCCCATAATATGCTTTTCTAGGAATTCTCTACTCTCATGCCAGGACATGTTAAATCCCACCTTCTTTGTGGTGGAAAGATTTGTGTGTGTTTTCAGAAAAATACTGCAATTGAAAGATTCTTGAAATGTTTTCCATTCTAATTGATATTGTCTAAATTTAATCTCAATTCTGTATTAGTTAGGTACAGTCTTTCTAGTTAAGATCCTGGAGGATGTTAGAAGGAAAAATTATAGAAGTCTCAGGACTTTTCCACATCTATGGAGAAAATTATGTGATTTCTATACTTGATCATAGCTGTGTGATGTTTATTTATTTGTCTTTGCTGATCCAGCCTTGTATTCTTTGAATGATTCAGCTTGATTAGGGTATATGATATTTTAGGTGTTGTAGAATTTGATTTATAAATATTTTATTGAAGATGTTTATATTTCTTTATAGTTTTTTATATTCCTTACAATATAAGAAAATTGGCCAGTGGTTTCCTTTTTTCCTACTATCTCCTTTTCTAAATATCAGCTAAAATGTTTCATGTATAAAGGCTATTTTGTGAATCATTGCTGATAATTCTTTAAAATGCATTGGTGCGATAAATTTAGCTATTGGATTAAAATGAAAAGAAATCATGGGAATGACAATTCAACTGATATATTATTTACTATTTTCTACAATGAGCACACAGGAATTAAAATTTTTTAAAGACAAGAAAATATTGACTTTTTAAACAGTTTTAAAGGACAAAACTATCATGAAATGCATCACAAAAAATAGGAAGGTGAGGGCAGGGGTGGGAGTGGGGAGGACAGGGGAACCCATGGCTAATATGTAAAATTAAAACACAAATATAATAAAAATAAATAAATAAAATAAAAAATAATAATTTTTGTTCCACAGTGCCTAGGATATCATTTTCTATGGAATCTCACAGGAATATAGTGGACTTTCTGACACCCATACTTAACATAGTCATTATTTGTCCCAAGTAACTATTTAAGCTTGTCAAAGTTCAGAATGTATAAATTCATATTATTTCATGAAGACTTCATTAGGTTTTGTATGCTGGTTAGTATTTTTCATAAGAAAAATCTGATTTATCAGAATGAACATTTTTGTCATTTGTTTATGATTCTAACTCATTTAAAATGCATCACAGTTGTAGCCATAAAAATAATCTTGGTAGAAAAGTCATATTCTAAAACAAGAAAATCCCTTATGGCCTTGGGTTAGAAATACTTAAGGACACAAGTAATTTTGTCTACATAGAAGTTTCATTCTTTCTGATTTTCTGTGCATTAGTATGTTTTTAGTTTGCCAGTTTCATTTGTAGGAGGGTTATTAAAAACACTCTTCAAGAACTCCTACTGATTTAACAAATTTATTATCCCTTGAGGGCTGAGTGAAAAATTTCAATTTACTACCCTAAATTATTTCAACAAGAAAATCTCTTTGCATCCAGTTTTAGAATACACACTCCTCACTCTACACTGAGCCATTTATTTCTTATTTTAAACTACTTTTCGAATGAAATTTTTAAAAAGAAATTATTCTATTTTTAGATATCTTTATATATATTTCTAAACAATAGGACTTTAAAAGTATTGGAAGTTTAAATAAAATAATGGAAATATAAACAGATTATCTAATTACTAAAATCAGGGATAGATACAATTATATTTTAAGATATTGTCTGATTCATCAGTCCTTACAAACAATACAGCAACAAGATGTTTCGTTTGTCATTAAAATCACCACTTGATTATATTTCCTAATGTATACAATTGGGAAATGTATTTATAAAACATCAAAAAAGAAGATATTATTAGTGAGGATATATTATTGTTATAAAAATATACCTAATACCCCTTTTAAGGGTTGAAAGCAAGACAAAAAAAAGGAGAGATTAAGGTCCCAGTTCTCTGTAAGAACTGAAATGCTTTGCTTTGATGAACAGAGAGCTTTCTAATCGATACACTTTTGTCTGATTTTATGTGAACAATTTCTTTGAGAAAAATTATAGTGTTGATGTTAGTCATAAGATATTAGTGGTAGCGATAATTGGAAAAGGTGGTATGTTTTACAAAGAGTGAGAGAGTTGTAATGTACGTGGATGTTGGAAATGACAATGTGGAAATACTGTGTCTTGTCAGAGCACCAAATTTAATAATACTATTTCTGGAGTACTCTAATTAGTATTAAAGCATTTATTCACAGAATCTATGATCTCAATAATGCTTCCACAGAAATACTATTGATTACTTTATGTTGTAAGAGGAAGATTATTTCTATGATCCTTTTGTATATTTTATTTCCAAGAGTAAAATCAAAACAAAACAAAAGTCAGAAACAAACAAACAAACAAACAAATCTGAGTACTACTTGTAGATAGAATCAAGGGATAAGATATCAAGCATATTAAGCAAATAATAGAGTCCTGGTCTGATGTACTTAAACAATTCTATATCTACCATCTGAGTATATCCAAGAATTGGAGACTGGCAGAGGTGGGATCTATTAGCATTTGAAAACTATTTTTGACTCAATGTTTACTGAATTAAAGTTGTTTTATTTAAATGAACGTTGTGTTGTACTGGTAAAACTTCAGTTACAGCAAAAGATTTAATTATTGTCATTTTGCTTACATTAATTTTTTTAAAGTTGATAAAACCTTTACCATTGCATATTCTTATAAGCATTAGAAAAATTGTTTTATGGGAATAAATGAAGCTGTCCTCTATGTAGGGCAAGCTGTATAACTTTTTCTACATTTCCATCCTGTGTGAATCTTTCAATTCAATGCTGACCAATGACTTATTAATTGATTAACTTTATAAACATGCTAGTTGGTCTGTTACAGATATGTAATACTGGGCTATTTCTCTTATTTTATATCATTTGTTCTGTTTGGGAGGTTTAGCTTGAAAAAAAGGACGGTACGAAATTGGAGCAGAAATTCAGAGAAAGCAAAGAACTACATACTTTAATCAATATAGACAGAGTATTGGATGCTATGAGTGTGTTGATAATAAAAATTAAATCTCTTTTTTTTTCAATAGTATAGTCATTGGATATGTGTCAAAATTTTCTTTAAAAGGCCATATTTATGCCCTTATAAGCAAACTTAATTAAACTCCTTTCATGTTTAAAATAAGTCAATAGAACATTTAAAGATTAAATGATACTCTTCCTTGAGAAGAAAGATCTATGTCCTTTCCTAGTGAGTCCTGCTGGTTTTTATTTGATGTTAACTGTACTAGTGTGTGGCAGGAGATGCTATGAAATAAGTCTCAATAGTAAAAGAATACAAAGTTCTCCCCAAGGATATTTTCCTTGGAATTCTAAGTTAATTTAAAAATCCTTTTCAAAAATTATATGCTTTTATATATTTTAATTGATAACAAAAAGTGAACTTTTGATACATGTGTTAAACTATATGCTGAGAAACTCAGAACTATTAATGTTTCCATGTATTTATAAATATTTTGTATTCAGAGACTTCCAGATGCTCTCTTTTGATAATTCGCACAATATATACTAGGCAATTGATAAACAGAGACCATCACTCTGGTGTAGATGAATAAGTTTCTACTTCTTTTTTGTATGTACCTTCTCTCTGAGCACTCATTATACCCTCATCTCTCTCAGTCTCCAGTTATCACTATTCTGCATCCTGATAAATGTTTGTCAGCATCTGCATATAAGGCAGAACATGTAGTATTAGCACTTATGTGTTTAACTTATTTAAAAATGACATAACATCCCATTGTTATATCCATTTCCTGCAAATAATAGAATAAAATTATTCAATGGTGTGTATTTCCCATATTTTCCATTCATTTGTTTGTTGATGAATGTGTAGTGATTTGGAATTTCCTAAAGCCAGTATGCCATGAAAAATCAGAATCCATAGTTTGGCCAGATATAGATTCTTTGCTTTACAATCTAAACATTCAGACTTTGTAGTTCAGGTCCCAAACATAGGAACAAAAGAGTATTTGGATAACAATAGAATTGCTATATTTTTTCCAGTCTTCACATTTTAGAAACTGATGATATTGACATTACCAACCAAAGACAATGAACTCCGTTTGTAACTTCCATATCTTCTTTATCCTTATAGTCAAGTTGGATTCAAATTAGTAGTTTCATATCACTATTATACTTTTGAGGCAGTTATGTTTGCTATGAGATATTTAATACAGAAATTAATTGATTCATTTCATAGAGGAGAATCACATATTACCTATAGGCTTACAATTTACATATAAGGAACAGTTTTTTACTTATTTTATATTGCAAGTATGCTGCTGACAAATTATCCTTACAATTTTTGTGTGTAAATGATTTCATTTTGTGTTCACTCTTGAAAAGGAATTTGAGTAGAATCTTATTTTAATTTTTTTTAATTACTGAAAGTTAAACTGCTAGCTTGACTGTTCTGTGGTATGCAGAACATGATAGTAAATATTGATAGTCAACTTAATGGTATCTAGAATCACTTGGCAGAGTCAAACCTGTGAGAAGTGTATGGATTGAGTACATGTTTGAAGGTACCCACCATAAAATGTAAAAAGCTAATCTTGGTATCAACATTCACACTCTTACAGTCCCTCCTCTTTCTCAATAGTTGGAGTCCTAGAGCTCCACCTGGGGCCTGGTCAAGGATCTCTGCATCCACTTCCATCAGTTATTGGATGAGAGTTCCAGCACGACCATTAGGGTGTTTGGCCATCTGATCACCAGACTAGGTCAGTTTAGGCTTTCTCTCAACCATTGCCAGTAGTCTACAGTGGATTTTTGGGGAACTCTCTAGCAGTATGTTTCTTCCTGTTCTCATGTGGTCTTCACGTATCATGGTTATCATCTGTTATTCCTTGTCCTCCCTTTCTGTTCTTGATCCAGCTGGGATCTCCTGCTCCCCTAAGCTCTCTTTCCCTCAAACCTTGCCTTTATCACTCCCACTCTCATCCAGGTTGTTCATGTAGATCTCATCCATCTCTCTGTCATTGGGAAACAAAGACTGGAAAAAGCACAGGGACAAATAGCCAAACTAATGGAAACACAGGAATTATGAACTAAAAGCTGTAGAGCCCCCAATTGAATCAGGCCCTCTGGATAAATGAGCCAATTGAATAGCTTGAACTGTTTGGGAGGCACCCAGGCAGTGGGACCAGGACCTGTCCTTAGTGCATGAGCTGGCTGTTTGGAACCTGGGACTTACAGTGGAAGGAGGGGACTGGACCTGCCTGTACTAAATCCACCAGGTTGAGCTGATTCCCCAGGGGAGTCTTGGCCCTGGAGGAGATGGGAATGTGGGGAGGGGCTGGGGAAAAGGCAGGGGCAGGGGCAGGAGGGGGGAGGAACCCATGGCTGATATGTAAAATTAAAACCCAAATATAACTTTTTTTTAAAAAAAGAAAAAAACTGTATAAAGCTAACCCATTGGCTTGTGTCTTAGAATGAATAAAAAGATAAACCTAGCATTGTTGTTTGAATATTAGTTAGTCTTTTAATTAAAAAAAATAAAGAGAGTCAGACATTGGGGTGAAAGCTGAAAGATAAAGAAGCAGAGCAAGCCATAGCCACTACCTCCATTACCTCATCAATTCCATGAATCTGAATTCTATGACTAAAATCCTTTGAGTCTTCACAAAAAGTGTACCAGCTGAACTGCCTTAGTTCCTGTTTCCTCACACATTATATAACTTTCTCCACCTTGTCATAGCTTCCTGAGACTAAAGGAATGTGTGCTTCCCAGTACTGGGATTAAAGGTATGTGCCACTACTGCCTGGCTCTGTTTCTAGTGTGGCATTGAACTCAAAGAGAATCAGAGGAATCTCTGCCTCCTGAGTGATAGGATTAAGGGTGTACACCACCACTGTCAGGCCTCTATGTCTAACTTAGTGCCTGGCTCTGTCCTCTGATCTCCAGGAAAGTTTATTGGGGTACACAGTATATCACCACACACCATTAATATATGTGAACAACTGCCTTACATTCCTGACACAATGATTTCCTTATAGTAAATTACTATGGCCCTGAACCATGAGCCAAAAGTAACCCTTCATTATTAAATTACTGGTATTTTGAGACATCAAGGAGGAAGGTAATATATAGAGAGTGACTTAGGAGGCCAACCATAGCCCCCTTTTGTAATTTATTTATTTATTTATTTATTTATTTATTTATTTATTTATTTATCTACCTATTTATTTAGGTTTTTCTTTATGTAGAGCTAAGCCACTTTACTAATTTTGATATAGAGGCAGTTTTAGCATTATTAATATTAAGAGATAATTCATGGTATTTTTTATTGAAAACATTTTGACTGATTGAATTTGAAAATCTCTTTTCTGTGTTATTTATTATATTTGTGTTTTAATTTTACACATCAGCCATGGGTTTCCCTGTCCTCCCTCCTCAAGCTCCCACCCCCACCTTCCCCGCAGCCCCTCCCCTCCATTCCCATCTCCTTCAGGGCCAAAAATCCCCTGGGGATTCAATTCAACCTGGTGGATTCAATACAGGCAGGTCCAGTCCCCTCCTTCCAGACTGAGCAAAGTGTCCCTGTGTAAGCCCAAGTTTCCAAACAGCCAGCTCATGCACTAAGGACAGGTCCAGGTCCCACTGCCTGGATGCCTCCCAAACAGTTCAAGCTATTCAATTGTCTCACTTATCCAGAGGGACTGATCCAGCTGGGGGCTCCACAGCCTTTGGTTCATAATTCATGTGCTTCCATTCTTTTGGCTATTTGTCCCTGTGCTTTTCCAATCTCAGTCTCAACAATTCACACTCTTACAGTCCCTCCTCTTTCTCGACAATTGGACTCCTGGAGCTCCACCTGGGGCCTGGCCTAGGATCTCTACATCCACTTCCATCAGTTATTGGATGAGAGTTCCAGCACGACAGTTAGGGTGTTTGGCCATCTGATCACCAGACTAGGTCAGATCAGGCTTTCTCTCAACCATTGCCAGTAGTCTACAGAGGAAGTATCATTGTGGATTTCTGGGGACTTCTCCAGCACACTGCCTATTCCTGTTCTCACTGGAATTTTTAAATTGAAAAGGAGTAAGTATATGTTCTCATACTGCTCTGATATTGACAGGATGCTGTGAAAATGACACAGGGTTTTAAAATCATTCATGCATTGCCTTAGATGTCATTTAATATCAATTATTCATTACTTGTAATCATCATCCATATGCAAGTAAATGTACTATCAAGCCTAAATCTCTCAATTCATAATTGAAAAAATTTTTGAGAGATGAGATTTCTATTTGCATTATGAAAGTAAAATGCTATTATATCTTTACCATAGTGACTTGACTTCCTTTAGAATAAGTGTTCTCTATTCTTATTTGTACTGCTATTCATATAATCTCATTCCTCACTTCATAAAAACTTCTCCTGTACATATCCATGTATTAAGAATCCTTAACACAAAATAAATTTTGAGTAAGAATTCTGTAATGGGACAAATCATATGAAAAGTAAATCTGAATGATTGAGTAAACATTGAAGTAATATACTTTTTATCTACTTTCTGTATGACAAATTGTCATTTAAAAGCAGCTATATGGGGAGGAGAAGATAGTCAGTACATTGCTTACTTTCAGGTCCAGAATTTGATCTCCAGAATCCACTTGAAAAAAGCTTCATACAGTGGCCCCACTTGTCATCTCAGCACTGGGAGGACAAAGCTAGCAGGGTCCTTGATGTTGCAGCAAATCTGATGAACTCTAAGTCAGGGAGAGACCCTTTCTGAAGCTAAAACAGACAAAGAACAAGGTAGCCGGCGCTGAGGAATGATATCCAAGATTCCACTGTAGAATCTGCAAGCATGAGTACATATTAACACATACACATGCACCATCACACACACTCACACACACACACTTACACACACACACATACAAATGCACCATCACACACACACACACACACATACACATGCACCATCACACACACACATACACATGCATATCACACACACACACACACACACATACACATGCACCATCACATACACACACACACACACACACACACACACACACACACACACACACACACATACACATGCACCATCACACACACACACACACACACACACACACACACACACACACACACACACACACACAGAGAGTTATTTTGGACACTGGAAGAGAAAATATGAATGTCCTGAGAGTTGAACAGAGCTTCCAATCAGGAAATGGGAAGCTTAATTCATACAAAATGGGGAAAATGAATACTGTTAAGGACACAATGGTCAAGAAAGTACTTTTTTTTTTGCTAGAGCCCCTCAAATAAAATAATAAATCTAGATTTGATTTCTGATTTCTTATAATCTAAGAAAAGATTCCTGCTACACTTGTACCTGACAGAATCATGCACTAAAAGTATACATTTCTTTCACTCCTAAGCATGCATTAGCATATTATGTACTGTTTGAAAATTATATGTCTGTACTGAATCCACCAGATTGAATTGAATCCCCAGGGGAGTCTTGGCCCTGGAGTAGATGGCAATGGAGGGGGGTAGATGGGGGGAAGGTGGGGGTGGAGGAGGGAGGGGGGAGGACATGAGAACCCATGGCTGATGTGTAAAATTAAAACACAAATATAATACATAAAAAAGGAGAAAAAAAGAAAATTATACGTCATTCTGTCAAGTGGGCAGTAGAACACTGAGCAACACATAGCTCTGTGCTTTAGCAATAGTTTATTAAGTAAATATTGTGTGCTTTTTATTATTATATTTTTGCTGGTTTATTTGTTTTTATTTTTCAAGACAGGGTTTCATTGTCTAACTCTGGCTGTCCTGGAACTCACACTGTAGACCAGGATGACTCAGAGATCCTCCTGCCTCTGCCTCCTGAGTTCTGGGATTAAAGGCATGCACTTCCGGATGGTTTACAACATCCAAAGAAAGCAGGAGCTGGACAACTGTTTGATCATATGAGCCTTGGAGGACATTGTAGCAATGATAAATGAAACTGAAAAAAAAAAAATAGTGATTCAAAATTGAAAATTGTTCATATTTATTTCACTACCATTAAAACCATTAAACAAGTATATATTGAAGTATAATAGTGTTCTCTTTCTTAAAGTTTTTATTCTCTTTATATTTTGAAAATCTAGTAGTGTTTTTTAGAATAATACTTTTCTGAATTATATTTATTGACATATATCTAGACATACTGAACACAGAGACTTAGTTGATATATTTATAAAGAATAAATATAACATACACCTTCCTTACATTTAACTATAGATCATATCTTCTCTATTTTTAATTTGAAAATTATATAATTTATTTTCTTATAAAACAAAGTTAGCATGCTTATATTTTATTCTAAGAAAGAGCATCTCTTTAACACTAAATGAAAAGTATCTTTTTGTCTATATGTAAACCTATGTTGATATAAAGCATGGATTTGACATTTGTTTTAAAGGGCAAGTACAAAATTCTATGATAAAACAAAATGCTGAAAAAAATTCTATTCTACTTGTGCTAAAAAGTAAGGGAAAATGTGCATATGTGTATGAAGTTCATCTGAGAAAGCATTTTTATTAATAATTGTTCATCCATTTACTTACTGTGATGGTGTCTGGTGGTCAGCCTGTCTGAATGTAGAATCAAATACAGAATGAGCAACTGAACAAACAGGTTTTATTTAGGAATATGTATGTATGTGTGCACATATTCATATATGTACATATATGCATGTAACAACAATTAATAAGAAAAGAGGCTATCAATTTGAAAGTGCAAAAGGAAAAAGCATATGTAAGGGTTCGTTTGGAAGTAGGAAATGGAAAGGGGAATGACTAAAACAATAATTTTGTATTTTTTTTTTTACTGGATTAGTAATAATTTCACCATCCTTATGAAGATTCAAATGACTATTATATTACATTTACATATAGATGATGTATATAATAATAAAAAAATTTGTGTTTATAATCACTACTGTCTTTAAAGTAAGTATAAGATCAATCCACGTGAGTCTATGTATAGGTAATTGGGATTTATTTTGGAACCCATTACCTATGGTGGGAAACCTCGCACAGCCCAGAGGCAGGGGGAGGGGCTTGGACCTGCTTCCACTGAAAGTACCAGGCTCTGCTGATTCCCCATGGGAGGCTTTACCTTGATGTAGGAGGGACTGGGAGGTAGCATGGAGGGTTGGAAGGAGGGAAGAGGAGGATCCGTGATTGGTATGTAAAATTAATTTAAAAAATTCTTAATAAAAATGAAAAAAAAAAACATTGGGAAATATACTCACAAATACAGAATCAAGTACACACAGCTGAAGTTGTCCTCTGTTCTGTGCAGGCAAAAGTGTACCTGGCCTTCCAGTATTCAATCACACCAAGAAGAAGAACATGACTCCTTTGCCTTTCCTTTAAAAAGGGAGGCAGAGAGGCACAGGCAGGCAGATCTCTGTGAGTTCAAGAGCAGCCTGGGCTGCAATGTGAGTTCCAGGAAAGGTGCAAAGCTACACAGAGAAACTCTGTCTCAAAACAACAACAACAACAACAAAACAAAAAACAAAACAAAAAAAACCAAATAAAAAAATAAAAGGTCACATAAAAAAGGCAAGAAGCAGTGCCTCTTTAGGGCTGTATAACCCAAGGTCATGGTGGAGCAAATACCACTAAATGAATATAATTAAATAAATATATTTTGGGCACACAGACTAAAAATATTGTACTGGGCAGCTGAAAATAAAGGGCAAAAACAAATTAGTTGATAGTTTTATCTTTTGTTAATGTAGCATAGTGTTTCTGTGTATGGGAAAACATGGAAGTGCCTGCTTCAAGAAGAGATTATAGTAGTTTGAGGAGAGAGGGTGATGAAGGTCTTCAAATAATAAATAACATCTGCTTTAAAAATTGTAAAAGATTAAATTAGGTGAAGTACTATGGTGCAAAAATAATTTACATAAAAACAAAAAGCATTTGATTAAACCTTTTTTTGTAATTTGCTGGAAGTATTAAATGATAACGTTATTATTTGTATGTATATATTTGTCCTTGTGTGTGTGTATGTGTGTATGCACATACATGTGCCATTTTATGTTTGTGGAACAAAAGAAGACAGATTGCATGAATTGGTTCTTACCTCCCACCATATGGTTCTTGATATTAAACTCAGGTCCTCAGGCTTGGCAGCAAGTGCTTTAACCCACTGCACTATCTTGTTAGCCTTAGATTTCCTAATATCAGAAGTCATTGCCATTTAATACCCATATGTATTTAGGATCCAATGGGTTGGCGTTTCTAGAATTTCCTGAGCACATTTATGTGTTGGCTAGTCCTATTACGCAACCTTCTTTTAAGACAAGGCCTGTCACTGAACCTGAAGCTAGGCTGACAGCCAGAAAGCCCCAGCAATCAATCCTCCAGCCTCCAGCCTCTCCAGTGGATTAAAAAAGTACACAGAGTCCTTTTCTGATAGGATCTGAACTCAGGTCCTCATGTTTATACAGCCAATGCTCTAACCACCAAGCTTTTTCTCCTACATCAGGAAGGTTATTTAAAACAAACAAACAAACAACAAAAAACAAGTTCAGAAATTATCCTGGTTTATATAGTTTGTTAATTGAGGCTCTAGACTATTTTTGTTTGTTTGTTTGTTTTTGGTAATTATTTCATTGTGGAGTTATTCAGTTTAAACTGCTCATTTTGGCTCTTCACAGTACCTCCGTCTCTAACGAATTTCACATTTATACCATGCAGTGATGTCCTACTATGATTCTCTCTAGTCTCTTGAATTGGGTTTCCTTAGAAGCACAAAGTTGACTATATTTAATACACACTCTCCATTTTTTTCCCTCAGGGATCCATTGGTATAGACCCTTTGAAGCCATACATTTCTTTCTTTGTCTTGTTTCTTGTGTTGAGCTTCACATATCCAACTGATACACTCTTATCAGTTTTATAGGACAGCTTTCATAATAACAGGATTCCTCTGGAAGTTGTCTTGGGTGTCACTGGTATTGGTTTCAGATCAGTAAAGCAATGTCTTAGTCATGAAGATCTTCAATGTAGTTGATGCCATTAGCAACTGTAGGCACGTTTTACTGCTGCTTTCATGGTCCATGCAGGTGGATCATGTCCTTATATTTTCATCATTCACACTAATCATGACTTCTATGAATGAGTGACTATATACAGCAGTGAAGCAAGAGTGACATGACAGCAAGGACATCTTAAAACATCTATTTTCTTAATTTAATATTCAAATGACCTGATATTACTGTTATCCTTCCTTTTTGCATGTTCTCTAGAGCATGTATGTCTGTGAAACTATATGACCTATCTACACTGTTAAGCCCAGAATGCATTAAGATCCTCTCCCTGTATGGTTGTGTCAAAACCTGTATAAACTGGAAAAGATGATAAAGGGGAAAACGGAGATATATCCAACAACCAAGCTTCCTTAAACATTTAAGATAGGTTTTCTGCATGTATAACATAAATAAAGCATCTACTTTGCAAACATTTTACTGATATTAGTAGAGTTTAAATTGATTAGGATAAAGTGTGGTAAGTGTGACAAACGTTGGTCATACACAATGTCGTCAGTACCAATGCAGTCTCTGAAAGAAAAACTGCTTCCCTACCAGTATTTAATTTTTGATTAATTAAAACTACACTTTTTAAAAGTAACAAATAATTATATTAGTCCCCTCTTCCCCACTGTCTCTTCCAAGTATGTGCCACATTACCTCTCAAATTCATGGGCATTTTTCTGTAATTGTTTTTTTTAATCACATATAAGTATAAATACATAGACATATAAATATAACAGGATAGGTTGATTTAGCACTGCATGTATACATATGATCTCAGGGATGATCACTTAGAATTTTATAAACAGTTCCTGGGGAAGAAAAATTCTCTCTGTCTTTCAAGATTCCTTAGTTATCTGTAGTTCTTTGTGTAGGGGTGGGATCCTGGAAACTCCCCCTTATATCAAAGCATTTCTTTTGGTGTTGTCATTGTCCAGGAACATTTCAGGCAGTGATGTTCTTGAGATATCATGGGTATAACTACCCTGTCATTACTAGGTGACAACATCTCACACAGACTCCATGATCTTCTGGCTCTCACATTTTTTTTCTGTCACTCCTTCCTTGATTTTCTCTGAGCCTTATATTTAAGATTTGGGCTGTAGATGTAACCATTGTGTCTGGACACCCCATGATCAGGATTTCTTTGTATTTCAACACGTTGTGGTGTTTGGAGCACTCTTCCTCTGAAGAAAAGAGAGCATTTTAATGAGGCTGAGAGTTATACTCTTTTCTAGGTATAAGGATAAATACTAGAATGCCATTAGGAATTGTCTGGTAAAATGGCAATATGAGCTTCTCCTCTAAGATCCTATGACCTCACTACTTCCAGGTTTAATGGTGGATTTCAAGCATGAGGCATCATATACATTCTGTTGAGAGGGTCTTAAGTCCTCTAGAGAGCTGCCAATGTACAAGCTCCACAATCACATCTTTAGATATATCCTGACATGCTAGTCATTATTGCATTTCATAGGCATCACAGCTGATACAAATATTAGTTGTTTACCTTTCAGCAGGTTAAAAAGTATCTTTCAGGTTGGATACTTTCCTTTTTTTTTTTTTTTTTTTTTTTTTTGGTTTTACAGACAGGGTTGCTCTGTGTAGCTTTGCACCTTTCCTGGAACTCACTTGGTAGACCAGGCTGTCTTTGAACTCACAGAGATCCGCCTGCCTCTGCCTCCCAAGTACTGGGATTAATGGCTTGTGCCACCCCTGCCCGGCCCAGGTCAGATACTTTCTGATCTTCCTAATCCTACAATAGACAATTTGTTCAGCAACAGGGACTTAATATTCAACCTGTTGGAGGCAACTAATAGTAATTCAACAGCCTATATAGTTTTGCATGGCTTTCGGGCTTCACTGACCAACAACTTGAGAGGGTGGTTTTCATGCTTTTTCCTGGAGTTTTTGTAAAATAGTCTATATCTCTTTGGGATAGTGTTGTTGTTGGAAATGTCATAACTTCCTTTAAATTGCACACATAGATGCACACACTTGCTGTGGGATGTTCTGTATGTCAAATGTGTTGCTCTGATTGGTTAATAAATAAAACACTGATTGGCTAGTAGCCAGGCAGGGAGTATAGGTGGGACAAGCAGAGAAGAAAATTCTGGGAAGTAGAAGGCTGAGGAGAAAGACACTGCCAGCCACCGCCATGACAAGGAAGATATAAGGTACCAATAAGCCACAAGCCACGTGGCTACTTACAGATTAATAGAAATGGGTTAATTTAAGATATAGGAACTAGATAACAAGAAGCCTGAGCCATTAGGCCAAACAGTTTAAATAATATAAGCGTCTAAGTGATTATTTTATAAGTGGGCTGTCAGACTGCTGGGCTTGGCGGGACCTGGAGAGAAAAACTCTAGCTATACACACTACCATCCTATATAAAAATATTTTAATGCATTTTTATGTATTTCAATATTCTAACAGTTTAGTGATGTCAGACCATACCATCTATTATTCTGTTACTAAATTCTCTAAAAATGTATATAATTTCTTTTTATTTGAAGAATAAAAATTAATATAGACATGATTCAATTCCATTTTTTCAAATGTTAACTATTTCACAATTATTTCCCACAATTTTTCTTTACTTTTAATATTTTATCAATAATTGTTGGCTGTCTAATTTATTAATATTTCTGAATGTGAGTTTTTAAAAATTCTACATAATAACATGGGAAACCCTTTGTACAGAATTTGGAAAAACTTCACTCACATGGTTTAGAAACTTCTCTTCTTTACTGCAAACCAGAAAGATAATATCACTGCGATGGTTGGTCAGTTGGAAGATGTTGGTGTTATGACTGGTGTATTTTTTATCATTTTTTTTAACATGATAGCATGTAGCAAAGGCAGTGCTTGAAGTTGTGATCTCCCTATTATATTCTACCATGTTGTATGATTTCAAATGTGTATAAATGACTTTTATTTGTCGTGAGTGTGTGAGGTGGTATGTGCATATGCTTATACATGTGCACATGTGTATATATGCAAGTGTGTGTGCCTAGGTATGTGTTTGGAGACTAGAGGTCAGTGTTGTGTGTCTATCTTCCTTTATGGCTCTCTATCCATGCTATTATATTTTTTTTGCATTTGCAGTCTTAGTGTTCTTTCTTTTTTTTCCCTTTTTTATTTATTATATTTGTGTTTGAATTTTGCACATCTGCCATGGGTCTATGCTAAATTTTTAGGAAAGGATTGCTCATTGATCCTGGAATTCACTGACTCAGAAGACAGGCTGTTGATATAGCTGTAGAAATGTACCTTCCTTTCTCTACTTACTCCCTAACAGCAATACAGCTATGTGCCAGCAAGCTAAGCTTTTTAAAGAGGTGCTTCCTGAGCTTCTGGCTTTTACAGTCTTGGTACATCTTCTCCCCTGATATTCCACAAGTCATGGGTGTAGAGCTTCCTGTCACTGATGCATTTATTGGCACTGGGACACCTAAGGCCATCTATTTTATCCAGTTTGACCAGTGGTGGATCTCTGTAGTAGACTTCATCTGTGACAAAAAGAAACTTCAAGGAGGGGTGAGAGATAAATTTATGTGTCAGTAGAAGGATAAGTGTTTAGAATAATTAGAAGCTATACTTAGAAAGTTATTTAGAAAATAGTAGTGATTTTTTTTTCCTCTAGGGTATATGGATTTCATGCCATGAATAGATGGCTATATTTGTGGTATCAGGCACTAATTGCCTCCTATTGAGTTGGTCTTAAATTCAAATAGATAACTATTGGTTAATCTCAACATATGATGACCACTATTGCACTGGATATATATTCCAGGTCAGGGATTGCTGTGGATTACAGAACTAACACTGCATAGAAATATTGATTATTTTCTCTTTTGGGAAACTTATGAAGTATCTCCTCATACCATTATTTTTATACTGCAGGAAAAGCATAAAGATCAATACCAACGTGAATCCTTCAAGTCCTGTGTTTTAAGTTTTTGGCGTCATCAACAATAGGGCTTTCCTTTCAAGTTCTGTTAGGCAAACAAGGGCAATGTATATAGTCTATATTGTTTAGGGGCTCTCTTGGAACTTCTTGGACCAGTAATTTGAAGTAAACTTGCATTTTCTTGCATAGAACTGAAGTATTTGTTAGATTGTTTGTGTATCACAGGGGTAGCATTATCACCCCATGTAGCATAATACCAAACATATTATATATATATATATATATATATATATATATATATATATATGTGTGTGTGTGTGTGTGTGTGTGTGTGTGTGTGTGTGTGTGTGTGTGTAGGTGTGTTTATTATATATTTGTGTATATACATTATAATGTTTTTCTATCATATATTTATACACATGTGTATGTATAAATATATATATGTATATATATATGTGTGTGTGTGTGTGTAGGTGTGTTTATTATATATTTGTGTATATACATTATAATGTTTTTATATCATATATTTGTACACATGTATATATATATATATATATATGTATATATAATATCTTATAAAATAATGTTTCCTAATGGGTTTTTCAAGCATTCTTGTCATTTATCTCTGTTTTATTACTCTTACCCAAGACAGAAAGACTGTTTTTGTGTGAAGCTGGAACCAATGATCTTTATGTGTTAGGTGAGTCCCCAAAGCAGTGATTCTCAAGTGGGGATAACCCTTAGCCACAAATGTATTTAGGAGTAATTTGGAAATATCACCACATTCTTCACTGATGTAGTTACTGATATAGCTTGCTCTGTTATAGAGCATTGATATAGTTAAACAGTCCACTGGGCAGAAACAACCCACCCCACACACTGAATGAGACCTTACCACTGACAAATATCAAGAGATGCCTTCTTAAGAACTATTACTGTGGTGGTGAACACCTTTAATCCCAGCATACGGGAGGCACAGCCAGGCTGATCTCTGAGAGTTGGAGGCTAGCCTGGTCTACAGAGCAAGATCCAGGAAAGGTACCAGAGATACACAGAGAAACCTTTTCTTGAAAAACCAAAAACAAACAAACAAAAAAAAACCCAAAAATATTATTGTAAATAAATCAGCACATCTACCAAGCAAACTATTAACATGGGGAGAAGAGAGACTGTATAATTGAATCATCATGTATATTGTACATAAAAGTGTTTAAGCCATTAGTTCTATCAAGAGATATATTTCTAGTCCATACCTTTCTTTTTATACTTTGCATTGGAGTTATCAATTTCTACCTCTGGCTAAAGGTTTCAGAAGAGCAGGAGAATTAATGTGTTTTAAATGGGAAGTCTCTGTCTAATGACTTGAAAAGGCAACTACATGATATGATAATAAGTTGGCAAGCACTGAGAAAGAGTGATATATTCAAGCTAGTGGAGTGGTACATAGTGTAAGTGGGATTTTGGTTGAAGTAGCAAGTTCAGGAAAATAAGAAGTTACTTTGTTACTTATTGTGAGATTTCTAAATTTCTTCTCCATCCCTGTTGTAATAGTTTTTCATTGCATTACTAAGCTGGGCTGTCAATAATATATTCAAGTTTTTATTACTACAACCTGCTACATAAGATAATATGCTATGGGTCTTAATACATCTTATTGTCAAGTTGATCATGATCAAACTTATTTAGCATATATACAAGAGCTGATGATTTTCTATTAAAAATAATACAAATGTTACATTTTTTCCTTTATTATTATGGGTTTTAAATTTTATACATAGCCATCGTTTCCCCTGTCCTCTCCCCTCCTATCCCCACCCCCACCTTCTCCCCAACCCCTCCCCTCCATTCCCACGTCCTCCAAGATCAAGGCACCCCTGGGAATTCATTTAAACCTGGTGGATTCAGTACAGGCAGGTCCTGTCACCTACTTCCAGACTAAGCAAAGTGTCCCTGTGTAAGCCCAAGGTTTCAAACAGCCAGCTCATGCACTAAGGACAGATCCTGGTCCCACAGACTGGGTGCCTCCCAAGCAGATCAAGCTATTCAATTGTCTCACTTATCCAGAGGGACTGATCCAGCTGGGGGCTCCACAGTCTTTGGTTCATAATTCATGTGCTTTAATTCTGTTGGCTATTTGTCCCTGTGCTTTTTGCTATCTTGGATTCAACAATTCACACTCTTGCAAATCCTCCTCTTTCTCGACAGATGGACACCTGGAGTTCCACCTGGGGCCTGGCTGAAGATCACTGCATCCACTTCCATCAATTATTGGACGAGAGTTCAAGCACAACAGTTAGGGTATTTAGCCATCTGATCACTGGACTAGGTCAGATCAGGCTTTCTCTCGACCATTGCCAGCAGTCTACAGACAATGTATCATTGTGGATTGTTGGGGACCTCTCCAGCACTCTGCCTATTCCTGTTCTCATGTGGTCTTCATTTATCATGGTCTGTTATTCCTCATTCTCCCTTTCTGTTCTTGATCAAGCTGGGATCTCCTGCTCCCCTAAGCTTTCTTTCCCTCAAATCTTGCCCATCATTACTCCCACTGATGTCCAGGTTGTTCATGTAGATCTCATCCATTTCTCTGTCATTGGGTGATCCTTGGGTCTTTCCTAGGGTCCCGTTTTCTAGGTAGCCCCCATGGAGTTGTGTAGCAGTCTAGTCATCTTTGTTTTACATCTAGTATCCTCCTATGAGTGAGCACATATCGTGTTTGTCCTTCTGAGTCTGGGTTACCTCACTCAGGATGATTTTTTTCCTAGATCCATCCATTTGCCTGCAAACCTCATGATGTCATTGTTTTTCTCTGCTGAGTAGTACTCCATTGTGTATATGAGCCATATTTTCTTTATTCATTATTCAGTTGAAGAGCATCTAGGTTGTTTCCAGGTTCTGGCTATTACAAACAAAGCTGATATGAACATAGTTGAGCAAATGCCCTTGTGGTATGATTGAGCATTCCTTGGGTATATGCCCAAGAGTGCTATAGCTGGGTCTTGGGGAAGATGAATTCCCAATTTTCTAAGGAAGCGCCATATTGATTTCCAAAGTGGCTGTACAAGCTCACATTCCCACCAGCAGTGGAGGAGAGTTCCCCTTGCTCCACATCCTCTCCAGCAGAAGCTGTCTTCTGTGCTTTTGATCTTAGGCATTCTGACAGGTGTAAGGTGGTATCTCAGAGTCGTTTTTATTTGCATTTCCCAGATAATTAGGGATGTTGAGCAATTCCTTAAATATCTTTCAGCCATTTGAACTTCCTCTGTGGAGAATTCTCTGTTTAGTTCTATAGCCCATTTCTTAATTGGACTGTTGGGCATTTTGATGTCTAATATCTTGAGTTCTTTATATATTCTGGATATTAGCCCTCTGTCAGATGTGGGGTTGGTGAAGACCTTTTCCCATTCTGTAGGCTGTCCATTTGTCTTGTTGACCATGTCCTTTGCTCTACAAAAGCTTCTCAGTTTCAACAGGTCCCATTGATTGACTGTTTCTCTCAGTGTCTATGCTACTGGTGTTATATTTAGAAAGTGATTTCTGGTGCCAATGCTTTCGAGAGTATTTCCTACTTTCTCTATTATGAGGTTCAGAATAGCTGGATTTATGTTGAGGTCTTTGATCCACTTGGATTTAAGTTGTGCACAGTGACAGATATGGATCTATTTGTAGCCTTCTACACATTGACATCCCGTTATGCCAGCACCATTTGTTGATGATGCTTTCTTTTTTCCATTGTACATTTTTGGCTTCTTTGTCAAAAATTATATGTTCATAGGTGTGCGGGTTAATGTCAGGGTCTTCAATTCGATTCCATTGGTCCACATGTCAGTTTTTATGCCAGCACCAAGCTGTTTTTATTACAGAAGCTCCATAGTAGAGCTTGAAGTCAGGGATTGTGATGCCTCCAGAGCTTGTTTTATTGTACAGGATTCTTTTGGCTATCCTGGGTTTTTTTGTTTTTCCATATGAAGTTAAGTATTATTCTTTCCAGATCTGTGAAGAATTGTATTGGTAATTTGATGGGAATTGTGTTGAATCTGTAGATTGCTTTTGGTAAGATCGCCATTTTTACTATCTTAATCCTGCCTATCCATGAGCGTGGGAGATCTTTCCATTTTCTGACTTCTTTAATTTCTTTTTTCAGGGACTTAAAGTTCTTGTCATATAGGTCCTTCACATGCTTAGTTAGCATAACCCCAAGGTATTTTATATCATTTGTGGCTATTTTAAAGGGTGATGTATCTCTGATTTCCTTCTCACCCTGTTTGTCTACTGTATATTGGAGGGCTACTGATTTTTCTTTTTTGAGTTGATCTTGTATCCTGCAATGTTGCTGAAGGTTTTTATTAGCTGTATCAATTCCTCGGTTGAATTTTTGGGGTCACTCATGTATACTAACATGCCATCTGCAAATAGGGAGAGCTTGACTTCTTCGTTTCCAATTTGTATCTCCTTAATCTCTTTATGTTGTCTTATAGCTATGGCTAGAACTTCAAGTACTATATTGAATAAGTAGGGAGAGAGGGGACAGCCTTGCCTTTGTTCCTGATTTTAGTGGTATTGCTTTGAGTTTCTCTCCATTTAATTTGATGTTGGCTCTTGGCTTGCTGTAGATTGCCTTTATTATGTTTAGGTATGCTCCCTGTATTGCTGATAGCTCCAAGTCCTTTATCATGAAGGGGTGTTGGATTTTGTCAAATGCCTTTTCTGCATCTAGTGAGATGATCATGTGCTTTTTTTCTTTGAGTTTGTTTATATGGTGTATTACATTGACAGACTTTCGTATGTTGAACCACCCTTGCACCCCTGGCATGAAGCCTACTTGATCATGGTGGATAATGGTTTTGATGTATTCTTGGAGTATGTTTGCCAGAATTTTATTGGGTATTTTTGCATCAATGTTCATGAGGGAGATTGGTCTGTAGTTCTCTTTCTTTATTGTATCTTTGTTTGGTTTATGAATCAGGGTAATTGTAGCCTCATAGAAGTAGTTTGGTAATATACCTTCTGCTTCTATTGTGTGGAACAATTTAAAGAGTATTGGTATTAAGTCTTCTTTGAAGATCTGGTAGAATTCTGCAGTGAAACCATCATGTCCAGGGCTTTTTTTGGTTGAGAGACTTTTAATAACTGATTCTATTTCCTTGAGTATTAAGGACTATTTAAATGGTTTATCTGGTCTTAATTTAACTTAGGTATGTGGTACTTAATCAGAAAATTATCCATTTCTTTTAGGTTTTCCAGTTTTGTGGAGTAGTGGTTTTTGAAGTATTACCTGATGATTCTCTGGATTTCCTCATTGTCTGTTGTTATGTCCCCCTTTTCATTTCTGATTTTGTTAATTTGGATGCTCTTTCTCTGTATTTTGGTTAGTTTGGATAAGGGCTTTTCTACCTTGTTGATCTTCTCCAATAACCAACTCTTTGTTTCATTAATCCTTTGTATTGTTCTCTTTATTTCTATTTTATTGATTTCAGCTCTCAATTTGATAATTTCCTGGCATCTGTTCCTCCTGGGAGACTTTGTTTCTTCCTGTTCAAGAGATTTCAGGTGTGCTGTCAGGTCACTATCGGGAGATTGCTCCAGCTTCTTTATGTAGGCATTCAGTGCTATTAATTTTCCTCATAGCACTGCTTTCATAGTATCCCATAAGTTTGGGTATGTGGTGTATTCATTTTCATTGATCTCTAGGAAGTCTTTAATTTCTTTATTTCTTCCTTAACCCATTGGTGATTCATTTGAGCATTATTCAGTTTCCATGAGATTGTAGGATTTCTGTAGTTTTTTCTGTTGTTGAAATCTAACTTTAAACCATGGTGGTCTGATAGAACACAGAAGGTTATTCCAATTGTTTTGCATCAGTTGATATTGGCTTTGTGGCCAAGTATGTGGTTGATTTTAGAGAAGGTTACATGGGGTGCTGTGAAGAATGTATATTCATTTTTGTTTGGGTGGAATGTTCTATAGATATCGATTAAGTCCATTTGAGCCATGTCTGTACAAAATAAGGAGACCCCAGGGATTTCCCAAGACTCAGAGTCCAGCCCCGCAGCTCCTATCCAGCCAACACTCTCATCTGGACTAGTGCTCCCATCTGGCCCAGAGCTTCCATCTGGACCAGAGAGAGGCTCTCTAAATCTGTCAACTCTCTCTGGACCAAGTACACTGATAAGACCAAGAACAAACACAAGAGGAGATGGGCAGACGTCAAGGCATAAGTACATACAACAAAATAAAGAGCGATAACAGCATCACCAGAACCTCGCCCTTCTCCAACAGCTAGACCTTTACATCACGGAATGGAAGAAGAAGAAGAAAACAACCTTATAAGTAACATCATGAAGAGGCTAAAGCCTTATATAGAAGAAATCAAAAATAAAGTAGAGGAACAGACAAACAAAAAATGGGAAGGGCGCTATAAAAAACTAGAGGAAAGGACAATTAAAGCAGAAGAAAACAATAAGTCCCTGAAAGAAAATCATGAAAAAGCAAGGGAGACAAACCAAGACCTTAAGAGGGAAATAGAAAAAATGAAGAAGACACTAGCAGAAGGAATGTTGGAAATAGAAAATCTGAGTAAACAACAGGAACTTCAGAGACAAGTATAACCAACAGAATGCAAGAGATGGAAGAGAGGATCTCTTGTGTTGAAGATATGGTAGAAGACATAAATTCATCAGTCAAAGAAAACACTAAAACCAACAAAGTCATGATCCAAAATGTCCACGAAATTTGGGACACCATGAAAAGACCAAACCTACAAATAATAGGTATAGAGGAAGGAGAAGAATACCAACTCAAAGGCACAGAAAATATATTTAACAAGATCATAGAAGAAAACTTTCCCAGCTTAAAGAAGGAAATGCCTATGAAGATACAAGAAGCCTAGAGAACACCAAACAGACTAGACCCCCCCAAAAAAGTCCCCTTGCCACATAATAATTAAACAACTAAACATATAGAATAAAGAAAGAATATTAAGGGCACCAAAGGAAATTGGTCAAGTGACTTTTAAAGGCAAACCCATCAGAATAACACCCAACTTCTCCATGGAGACTTTGAAGGCAGAAGGACCTGGACCAATATAATGCAGACACTAAGAGACCATGGATGCCAGCCTAGACTAATATACCCAGCAAGACTTTCAATCATCATAGATGGAGTGAACAAGACCTTCCAAGACAGAACCAGATTTAAACAATATTTATCCACAAACCCAGCCCTACAGAAAGCACTAGAAAGAAAATTCCAACCTAAGGAAGGCAGATACACCCATGAAAACACAGGCAATAGATAACACCACAGTAGTAAACCCCAAAGAAGAGAAGTACACACACACTACCACCAAAAATCAAAAATAACAACAGGAACAAAAAATCACTGGTCATTAATATCCCTTAATATCAATGGACTTAATTCACCTATAAAAAGACATAGACTAACAGAACGTATATGAAAACAGGACCCATCTTTCTGCTGCATACAAGAAACACACCTCAAATTCAAAGACAGACACCTCCTAAGAATAAAAGGCTGGGAAAAGACTTTCCAATCAAATGGTCTTAAGAAGCAAGCAGGTGTAGCCATCCTAATATCCAGCAAAATAGACTTCAAACTAAAATCAGTCAAAAGAGATGATGAAGGACATTACATACTCATCGCAGGAAAGATCCACCAAGATGAAGTCTCAATTCTGAACATTTATGCCCCAAACACAAGGGCACCCACATATGTAAAAGAAACATTACTAAAGCTTAAATCACATATAAAACCCCACACATTAATAGTGGGAGTCTTCAACACCCCACTTTCACCCCTTGACAGATCGGCCAAATTGAAACTTAACAGAGACATAATGGACTTAACTGATGTTACAAATGTTACTTATTACACAGATTTAACATTTATTATAGCTTAACTAAGGATTAATCAAAAGCTGTTTGCAAATAAACTGCTTGTATCCACTTGACAGTCATTCACTTTAGTTCTTTATTGAATAATACATTCATATAATTCATACATTGTACAGCATCTGATTGTTTTTAAAAAACTACAAAATACATTTTTAATAACTTACAAAGTTTCTGCACTGTATAATGTTTTAACTTTATATCTAAGACAGTTGTAGATTAAATGTAGATTGGGCTCAGGCAATTAAGAGAAATCCTTAGCTGTCATATATATTTGATGTAGATTTCACATTTCAAAAGTTCTTAACGAAAAGATACTTTGCTTAGTAAACAAGTTTTATTAAAGAAAAAAAGACAATTTAGGCCTTCATAATATTAGGAACATTAAATATCTAATGCAAAAATTTATTTGTACTTAATGTTTATAATCAAAGTATTCACAGATTTGGTGATGAAGTTTTTAGCCATCCCAGCCTTGGCCTGGAAGTTCCAACCCCCATTGAGGCTTCAGTAATGGTCATGCCCACTAGTCAGTGCTGAGGGAGGACCCTGAAGACTCAGGATCAAGAGGAGAGGCGTCTCTTGGTTCCGTGACCCTGGACACTGGAGGTAGACTGAGCAGAGTTCTCCATAGAACACTGCCAGACTGTGCCATACCTTTTCCAGACCGTGCAACCTATCCCTTCATTTGTAAGTTACCCCACAAAATAAACCTCCCTTTTAACTACATGGACTGGCCTTTATAATTTCACTAATATCTGGTGCCCAACATTGGGCACGGACCCATGACCCTGAGATTAAGAGTCTCATGCTCTACCGACTTATCTAATTCTCTCCATGCTTACTCTTGATTTCTCATCCTTTCTTACAAGTCATGTCATCTTTAAATCCAAACCTTCCATTCTGATAAAAAAATAAGTTTTTCCAATAGCAATCTCTGAAGTCTCCAGAAGGAACATGGGGCCCCAACAACAACAACAACTCTACCCAGTCCAGAATGATGCCATGGTAATCATCATCATACTACACTTCTTGCCAGAATTTCAGACAATCTTATTCATTACTGAGAGTTGCTGCAGAATCTACAGTTAATATAACTGAGATTTAACTATCTGAGTTTTGTCACAATACCCAACAGAGATACCATTGCCCCCTAAACAGCAGGAAGCAGTTCTAAGAAAATGATGCCCCTTCTCCCTAAGGTTTCATATTTCTCAGGGTTATGGATGATGGCTCTAGGGTTGGGGTGGAAGGAACTGTTAAACTCAGTACTCTCCTTAAGGAAAGAAAATATGTTTCAAAAAAAGGGGCAAAGAAGAAATGGAATGGATAGGTATAAGATATTATGGTAGACTATCATATACATTAGTAAACAAATTTAGTAAAATAGCAGCCTTAGATAATTTGCATTGTAATTTGAACTGTTATGAATTCTTTTATGTTGATACAAATATAAACTTTTTATATTCCTATTTAAGATAATTTGTATTATATTGATACAAATACAGAACTATGTTTGTTATAATGTACACAATATTTTAACTCTTATTTGAAATATTTGTATATTGATACAAATGTAAATTTATATCTGTCATACTGTATGTATGTTCTACTTCTGTTTAAGATATCCTGTATATTGATATATATTTAGGATAATTATCATGTTGCATATTGCACTATACATTCCTACCTCTGTTAAAGATATTTTGTGTATTGTCACAATTTTAAAGTCATTATCCTTTTACTGTACATTTGCTTACAAACTGTTTGCCTTGTTTACATAAAGCCTTCGTCCTTAGGTTGTTTAGGTAGATAAGACTTATAGATTTATTGTCGCCTATGCTTGTCATCTCTATAATTATGTTAGTTAGGTTATCCAGATGTATAAATACATAGGTCGGATGGACAGGTAATCTTCAAACACTTCATGGACCTAGAGAATATGACATTTAAATACCTTAGAATTCTGTTGATGTGAGACACAATTGCTCCTGGCAGCACCAATTTGATCTGGAGAGAATGTTGGGCTTCTAAGACATTTCCATTTCAAAGTTTGTCTTCTTGGCACAAAATGGCCTACTGGGCAAAGAACCATCCTTGCCTCAACTGCTGACAGTACAGATGCTGTCGTTTCTGGACAAGTGGGACACAAGGAAAGTGACCACTGTACTTTGCCAAGACAGGGTAAGATGGTCTTTCAGAATTTCTGCTTCTGAAAATGGTCTGTCAGATACTCTAGACCTGTAGCCAATAAGAATGCACCAAGGATGCTGAGAAACATTAGGTGACTGCCCAGGCTGTCAACTGTTTCTATCTACTCTTGCAAGACTCCCAAAAGTTGCTTGCACCCTTCTCCCATTTCTCAAGTATTATTATATTCCTTCTTAGGTCTTTGATGAAGTTGAAGACTAGCAGTTATAGTTACAACTTTATATATATATTAATATATTAGATAGAATATATTAAGTATTAGACTCAGGTTCTTTAGGATAGGACACCTTTTGGAATGATCTTTGTAACATGCCACCTACCCATGCTCTAGACTTCCCTGGATGTTGGTATGTGTTTGTTGCTTGATATTGTTTGCATTTATTGTAATTCCAACTTATCTAGGTCATTAACCCTCATTACTCCTGGACAATATTTGATAACTATTTCTTTGTATATAGTCTTGTATTAGGTTAGAACCTTCTTATTTAGACAAAAGGGGGAGATGTAGTGGGTAGTCATCCCAGCCTTGGCCTGGAAGTTCCAACCCCCATTGAGGCTTCAGTAATGGTCATGCCCACAAGGCGGGGCTGAGGGAGGACACTGAAGACCCAGGATCAAGAGGAGAGGCATCTCTTGGTTCCGGGACCCTGGACACTGGACACTGGAGGTAGACTGAGCAGAGTTCTCCACAGAACACCTCAGGACTGTGCCATACCTTTCCCAGACCCTGAAACCTATCCCTTCATTTGTAAGTTACCCTACAAAATAAACCTCCCATTTAACTACGTGGAGTGGCCTTAATAATTTCACCAATGGGAGGTATACATACTTTTCATTTTTATCTATTGTTTCTCTTTAGGAACACATTCAAAAATAATTTTCTTTTTGTAACATCTCATTGTCTGCTATTTATATATTTGACATTCAACATTTTTCCTGTGCTACCAATATCAAGTAGTAAATTTTTTTGGAGATTTTTCTGTGAGATATGGAATTAATAAATATTAGTGGTGTGTCATTAGGTACTATTTTTTCTCATATCTCTACTAACTCACATGTTTTTATTATTACTTTTAACTTTTTCATGGAAGTTATCATGTTTGGTTTTGTTCCTGATTTTTAGCTGACATACAATGTCTTCAAATTGAGGCATTTAGAATTTGGCATGGTGTTATATGCTAAATATTGTTAGAAGTTAAGTATGTTAAGCACTATTAAGAATTTAATATCCTATTAAAAGGGCAATATATACACTTATCCATGCTTTTGGAAGATCATTGAATAATTTGAACCATTGGGAGCATATCCACAACTCTCTGAAGACAGTTAGAACTTTTTTTTTTTTCCATGCCTGGATGCCTGAGCTAGAGACCTGCCAGTTAAGTATTGCTTCTTTAAAGCATGAGCCACATTGACGTTTTAACATTCCATCTACCTTGAATACTGAACTCTAGCTCCAAAGACCATTGCATCTTCATGCAAAACAGAGGTTGTGGCTTCTGTTCCTGATGCTGGCTTCAGGGATCAAAAATCTCAGTGAGGTGGAGCATTGGGAGGGTTTGAGCATAGGGATATAGGAGGGAGTAAACTAAAGGAAGGGGGATGTGGTGCCTTTATTTTCTAACTTAAAACACATAATAAATAAAGCAAAGAATGTTTTTAGAAAGAAGAATATCCTGGTGAATTCCAAATAGTCCTGTTCTCCATGAAGCTCCTCTCGCTTGGTCCAGAAGGAGCAGTTTATCACTGTAACTCTGGAGAAGGTGGGCTTCCTGATAGTGTTGCAGCAAGAGGCTCAATATTTTTCCTCATTTATCAAAGACAAATGAGCCTGATGTTGAAGAAGCAAAAGTGAGACTCCAGTGCTTTCGGCCTTGACATTGGCAGTGAGTGCAGCTGAGTGGACTTGACAGGGTGCAGTTGGCAATGAGCTGAGGACCATGATACCCTGGTTTAGAGCTGAAATACCAGAGGTAAACTAGTAAGTTTGAGATAAGAACTTGCAGGAACCTCCAAGAGACAGCAGTGATATGAATGTAGAAGGCAGTTGCAAAAGGTCATTAAAGAAGACCATACTTGGAAGGCCTGAGTGATATGAAAGCATGAGAGGGTTACCAGCATTAAGACAAGGGTCCTGCTATACATAGCTCAGAAGCTGGACAAGTAGCTGTTGACTGAGTGATTTTAGAACGATAAATACTTGACCTTAAGTTATGATCAATAAGTGTCTGGTTATGAAATCCATGAGCTGTGAGATTCTGGTTTTCAAAGATTAGGTCAGTTGGAACTGAAACTCAGGTTTCCAATATTACCCCTTTCCTCTGGAGAGATTTCTATTCAGATAAAATAAAAGAATCCTTAGTTGTATTGTGTGGTATATAGATAAAAATCACCAATCTTTTAATTATTAATGAATTATTCTTCACTGAAATGTCCTTTCCTGGGATCCATAGCATACAGCTACAGGGGTGTGTAGTAATATAATATAACTTATCTATGTTAGCCATATCTCTCTCCCTTTTGTTCTTCTTGGATCACTTAAAAAAACATAATGTGAATTATAACTTTATGTTCTGGAATTTTTCTATGCTCCATTCATTGGCAAATGTATCTGTTGTCATGGACTATGCCTTCTAATCAGTAGGCTCATGACATAGGCTGGAATATTACTTTTCAGGCTCTTGCTTGATATTTCCAGATCAATCAAGATAGTGCCATAAGCTAAGCTTCTTCATGATAACGGCTTTTATTGTCCTTCCTTAGCATTGTATTTTATGTTTCAATTGGTAAGTCTTTATATATTTCTCATATTCAATATAATGTTTTGATATGTATTGAGAAGGTCCTCAAGCAAACTTGGTGATACAGATTATATCACCATTTGTAGTATTGAGCTCTTAAAATCTACATGCTTTGCAATTTTTTTGTTTTTTGTTTTGTTTGTTTGTTTGTTTTGTTTTTCAAGATGGGGTCTCTCTGTGTAGCTTTGTGCCTTTCCTGGAACTCACTTGATAGCCCCAGCTGGCCTTGAACTCATAGAGATCCGCCTGGCTCTGCCTCCCAAGTGCTGGAATTAAAGGCGTGCACCACCACTGCGTGGCCATACTTTGCAATTTTTAAAGTTCAAAATAATATGTTTTGATTCTACATTGTATTTAAAAATACATTCCCTCTACTGAGGCAAAATGAACATTTTCTATGCTTTAACCAGAATCTCTCTAATTTCCTACTCCTTGCATACCCAGTCTCTGGTAATCAATAGTCTACTCTATATCTTTAAATCTTCAGAATCCACATATAAGTGAGGTAATGCACTGCATATTCCTGATTTTTCATTTACAATATCATTATCTAAGTTGTTGTAAATGGAAAGACTTCATTTCATTCTTTTCTGAAGACTTAACACTAAGTCACTGTGTGTGTGTGTGTGTGTGTGTGTGTGTGTGTGTGTGTGTACTTAAAAATGGCTACAAAATTTAACATAGAATGCTGCAAAGTAGAAATCCAAATGGCTAGAAATCCTATGAGAAAGTGTTCAACAACCTTAACATGAGCATATTATAGGAAACTTATACAAGCCTTTAACAAAAATTATTGTATAGATCCATTTCACATATTTGAAGCATCTAGCCTTTTGATAGTTATTCTTTTAAATTTAACAGGAGGAAAAAATTTTTATATTAATGAAGATGAACCAGTAGGTTATTGGAAGAATTTTTTAACCTTTTCAAACCCAATGGATAACTAAGTCTATAAAAACACTGCAATACAAACAAACAAAATTGGCATTGTAAGCTCACTTGTCCACACTGGATATCAGTGAGATACAAAATTAATGCAACCTTTTAGCATATATCTATTTAAAAAAGTATTGGTTTTAGAATATACAGTAATCAATTTCAAAACAACTGGTTAATATCCTCCTTGTTGGCTAATTACAATGCCAGAGGGTAGAATGGAGCCCACAGAGGGAGAAAAGACAGTGATTTCATTCAGTCTTTGGCCCTGCATGTTGCCATTATTGAATTCCAAGGCAAGGTGTACCACCAGTGAAATGTGGCATACCTTTACTGATTGGGTTTAAGGGATACTTCCCAGGATTGAATTTCTTGCTTTTTCTTGCAATCTTAATGAAAGGTCTTGGTTTGGAAAATCATAGGCACTAGCAAAAAACTCAATATATTTTTTTTTTGCTTAATTATCATAGTGTCAAATTGCCTGCTAAATACTTGTGTTCTTACCATAGGCCCTGGTGATTCTCAGCTTTGATAGTAGAAACTTCTTTCTGCAGTGATCAGTTGTCAATGCAGAATCTCAAAATTAGTCAACATGCTGAAAGTAAGAGAGTTAGCAATCAGCCATTGCCTTACTCTGTTCTGTTCCTATAAACAGACACCATGACAAAGGCAACTCTCATAGAAGAAAGCATTATTCTTGAGGCTTGCTTACAGTTTCAGAGTGAATCCACTATCATCATTGTCATTACTATCATCGTGAGCTGCATGAATGACACTGAATAAGCCCTATACTCTGATTATCAGGCAGAGAGACAGACTGGGTCTGATGTGGGCTCTTGAAACCTCAAAGTAGACCCAGGAAATCACACACATCATCCAGCACAGGTCACACCCAAATCCAACTAGGCCATGCCTCCTGATCCTTCTAATCCTTTCAAACAACCACATTTCCTTGTGACTAAGCATTCTTCTATATGGCCTTATGGGAGCCATTCTTATTCAAAATACCACAGCCATAAATGGATCATTTTAAGCAATGCCCACCACCCACAATTAGAAAAGATCAAGGAGCATTGTAGATGAGAAGGCTGAGAGTTTTCTGAAAAACAGAAGACAGGGAGAGTGCTGTGAAATAACATTTTAGGGACATGACAGAATATCATAGTCAGTATCTCACATAAATAACTGTGCCTACAAAGTTCTGGACAAATCATCCAAGCCACCTCATATTCCACTACAGTTGTGGAAAATATTTTCTATCTCCTACCCCTTACAGAGGAGATGTAATCCATTGTAGCTACTAGGGAAGGATAAACATTCTTCCATGAACTTGTTTCTAATGGCAGGTTTTCTATGCTCCACTGCATGCATGCACACATATTCACATTAAGTAAACACTAAACAGACTTAGTGGTTTGTCAAAAAAGGAAGAAAACTATCAGCAAACAAAAAGCTACAAACCAACAAATAAGCAGATATGAAGCAGGAAAGGAAACATTTTTAGGCAACATGGAGGAATTGGAGGGTGTTTTATCTTTCATTGTACACCTGTATAAAATTATCAATAATAAAGAAAAGGAAGAGATAATTAATTAATTGGGTTTATATATCACATGGTGATCAATAATTTGGGAATTAAATTGTTCATTTATGAACACTGCAAAAACAGAATAGGCAAAACCCATAATATATACTATTTCAATGTCCAGCTATGGATATCAATTTATTAATTTTTCCTCTTTAAAATATGCACTCTCAGTTTTGATTTACCTGCTTCTAAACTGTAATTCTTCATCATTCCAGTCAATTTGGAGATAACCTAGAAAGGACATTTCATTTCATGTGTATCCATTTTATTAGCTTATATATGCCTAAAAGATAGGACCACACAATCATATTTAATAAAAAAAACTTATGAAATAAAAACAAGAAAACCATGAAGTAAATTAGAAAAATCAATAAACAGTGATTTCTAAAAAAAACAATGATTACTGTTGAGAGATGTAAGGTCCTAAGGTGCTATCAAAAGGATTGGCTTCTTCTGAGGATCTGACATGTCTAAGACATGAATTCACACAGGCAATTCTTTTTTCTACAATTTTTGGAAAAAGTTAAATTTAGTCTAGGACTATAAGTACATGGCAATTTTAGCACACACACACACACACACACACACACACACACACACACATATATATATATATATATATATATATATATATGTATATGTATATGTATATGTATATGTATATGTATATGTATATGTATATGTATATCAGCATAAGAAGCTCTTTTCCTGAAAGGTACACTCTCATTATTTTATCCTAAGTAGAGATAAAGTAGAAATCGTCTTACAGACTGAGCTAAGGTGCCCATTTATCCATGATTATGATATCCAGGGTCCTTTAATTGGGCAACATCTGTAACAGAGAATTCAATGAGTACAGATTCCAAAAAATATATTCTTTTTTCATAGTAATTTAAGTTTATTAGAAATTATTTCAAAATCAAAGTACTAAAGCTTAAGACAAAATTAAACCATGGAGGGCAGAAAAACAATCCTACAGATCTTGATTAATATCACTGAGATGACTGTTTCTTCCATGGGAGAAAAATCTGACTCTTCTACATCATCTCCCAATAAGAGATAATGTTTTTTATTTGTGTCTGAATTTTCTGCATAATAAGTTGATTACCCAGGTGATTGCTTTAAATAATATATTACATTCTTTTGTATATGTAAATATTATAAGTATAGTTTTTGGTGTGGAATTTTATGACTGTTACTTTGCTGTGGATATCGCTCTGTATAAATAAAAATGCTGTTTGGCCAGTGACCAGGCAAGAAGTATAGGCGGGGCAAGAGAGAAGAGAATTCTGGGAAGTGAAAGGTGGAGAGACAGACACTGCCAGCCGTTGCCATGAGAAGCAACATGTAAAGACATCGGTAAGCCACAAGCCATGTGGCAAAGTATAGACTAACAGAAATGGGCTAAATATAAGAGTAAGAGCTAGACAATGGTAGGCCTGAGCTCATGGCCAAGCAGTTTAAATAACATAAGTGTCTGTATGATTATTTTATATGTGGGTTGTGGGACCGCATTGGCTTGGTGGATCCTGGAGAGAAGCTCTCCAACTACATTACTTTTTATTTATTTATTTGTATTTTTTTCTAGATTCATGTTTTCATGGTTAATTCACTTTTGAATAGACATGTCTTCAGGTGAGAAATTACAATTACTTATGAGGTATTTATTCCCAAGTGACTTAATGGGTCATTGTATTACTTGCATATTCTTTCTCTAAAATTGTTCTAATGTCTAAGAGAAACTTTGCCATATATTGAGTTGCTTACTAAATGTACAAAATCTAATTCATGTAGTACAAGAATTTTGCCATAATTAGCCAAACTTTATAATTCAAAAGTTCATCTTGACCCAAGTAACAAGGATACCTTGACTGGTTACATAAAAATCCATAGGAAGAAGCATTAATTGCTGTACATTCTGTAGCAAAATTAGCTATTTAAAATACTAATTTATTAATGCTTATGTGGAACTTAGAACTATAATCAATGTAAACTGCAATCTCCCAGGTTGATTTTTTCCCCCTGACTGTTCAATCATAAATTAAAGTTCCTAATAATCAAATCTGTCTTTCAATCTTCTCTAGTTCTTATAGGCAAATGCAAAATCTAAAGTATATACTTCATTTGCATATCTTTTATACTTTCAGTGTACTTAAGAGTAAATATATGCATACAGATGGTGATATTTAAGGGAAAAGCTTTGCATTAATTTTATTTTATTTAGAAACTATAGTATCATCATCTTTTCTATTAGTGCATAACCAGGTAGCTAATGTGAATCAAATTTATTGGTGAGAGCAGTTTTTTTAAGGATAACTCTAAAATGGAAATGTGGTGGAAGCATCCAACAAGAAATACTTTATCAAGGCAAAAAGATAAACAGCCAAGTGCTTCCTTTTTGGTCGAGTAATATAAATATGCTTGATAGGAATTGAACAAAATATGTCAGGTACCTAAAGTAAATAAGTACACATAAAGGGTATGGCTGAGTATCATGAGTTTCCTAAACAATAAAGATGCTTTACAGTATTTCTGAAAAAAAATGTATGAAAGATCCAATGGGTGATAGAGCAAGTGAAGAATGGTAATCAATTCCCAATAGTGACATTATTAAGACTGTGAACTAGATTCTACATAGTTCCTGGTTTTATGTCACAGTAACACAAGTGAAAGCTACCTTTTCAATATGTAAGACAATAGGAATGCTCATTCCTATATATTGCAATGTATATCAGTGCTATATATTAATGAAAGGTCCTTCTATTTATCTAGTCAAAGAAGTCATGTATGTCAATAATAAAATCCATTGCAGATGAAAACAATATTTGATGTTATTTCAAATATTGTGTGTTTTTACAAAGATAAATTCTTTTAGCTTATCTTTCTGTTCCATTCAAATATACTTTGCATTTTTTATAGTACACAGAATATGGAATGCATGGAAAGAAATCTATTATAAGGTAAGTAATAATGATTCTCTATGCACTAAGTAACGATTTTTTGTTCTGAAATACATTTATATTTAAGGAAGGGTTATCACAATAGAACATCAAATTTCAATATGGGATGCCCTTAATTTCTGAAAACATTATTGTTGAGCATTTACAAGCCCAAAATTGGTAGTGTTGATACCCTATTTTCTATTTAAGTCTAGATTTTGAATTGTCAGTTGTGGCAGGGTCCTGTGTTATTGTTTCCTTTGTGGGAGGGGGCCAAGTAAGTGCAGAGTCAATGACACAGACTCCAGAGGAATGTTGAAACAACAAGCTCAGTTTATTCAGGAAGAAGCAAGCCTTATTAGATACCCTCCACCCCACCATGGGTGAAGGTCTGATGAATATGCATCTGCTGGTGTGACATGGCTTCCTCTCATTGGTCCAGATCATTTCTCACCTGCTGTTGTTAAGGCCCTTAGGCAGACCCAAGTTGGCTCTCAGAAAGTATCTTTTATACTGGTTTGAGCCAATTGGCCCTCAAGCCAGTTAGGGATGTGTCATCCCACAGTCAGTATTCTTCAATATGCAATTTTCCTATTCCAGGTTAGTACAGAACATTATGTTTCATTTTGTTTCATCTAATTATCATGCCCCTTTGTGTTTATGGAATATTATAATATATCATTTTTTAACTTTATGACCTACTTTGATGAATATCCTTCCTTCTATCTGTTTTACAAGCATCACATATCTACATTAAGTACCTTTTTTTCCACAATCACTGGGTGAGAAGAATGGTCTAGTAGAATTTTAATTGATAAAAATATATAAAAGTAGATGATAAATATATACATGCAAGTATATTATATAGACAGATTAGATAGATAGATAGATAGATTACACATGGGAGTTTGTATGGTTTAGACCTTAAATACACTTATTGGTTTTGCTTGTACCTAGAACTCAACTGTGGACATTTATTTTGCATATTAGTCATCCACAAAAAGGAACTGGGCCTCCTTGAATAACATATGCTGTGATTTGAGTTTCCTTGGAGGAATAATACTGTTACTTGCCTGAGTTGCTGATGCATCTCTGTATGAGATCAGTTAGTGGTACAGGAATCAGCATATCTACCTTATATAACATAGGTGAGCTTGAAGTTTTTGCTGACATATTTTCTGCCATGTTTTCCCACTGTAAGTTTTCTATTTTTTCTTTTTATCATGCTTTGAACATGAGCTACTAAGAATGTTTCACAGTGAAGAACTAAAATGTACATCCTAAGATTTTAATAACCCCATGATATTGAAAATTGTGTCAAGAAGGTCTGTCTGTTCTTTACACTGACTTAACCACTTTTCAGTACGAGTTCTGTTTCTATTTTCCATCTAACTGTATCCCTTCTCATCTGTTAAACTTGAGTCCTGCTAGCATCTCCAGTTCAGATATAATACTATAGCACAGTCTAGCCTCCTTTTCCCTATTTAATTCTATTCATTTTTCTGTTAAAAAATTAACCTTCTACTATCTATCATTTTTGCAGTTATGGTATCGAATTAATGAAACCCCATTATTGTCAATGCCCAGTACTGAGAGAAACAATCATATATTTAATTAAAATAGATTTTAACTCAAATATTCGTTTGAAAAAATTATTTAGCTTGCTTTCCATTTTCCCAGTGCTTGGAGTAACAGCTAGAGGACAAGCTAATTTATTATCATCTAAAATTTATCATGAAATACTTTTTGTGATGTTTGTAAATTCTCATTTCACAGATTAAAACCACTCCTTGTGTTGAATGCATACTATGGGTTTGACAGTGCATAAAATATTCAAAGCCAAAGCACTAAACTGAATACCTTCTGACTTTATTGAGAAATTGTTTTAAGTCAAGCATATTACTTCCATCTGGAATACTCTGTTCTAGTACACTTTGACAGGCGAATATTTATTCTGCTTTCAACAGGCAACAAAGCATTGCTTTCTTGTTTTTACCATTGATTTGGGATAATTTAGGGTCTTCTGGCTGTAGGCTTCATTTTACCTGTATGTCAGTCACACCAGTTCACTGGAAGCCTATTTTTCATGCTTCTAAATCATCAGTTCTCAAATTGTATGTCACAGCCCCTCTTGGGTTCAAAGGACCTTTTCACAGGAGTTCTATATCAGATATCCTGAATATCAGATATTTATGTTACTTTTCATAACAGTAGCAAAATTACATTTATGAAGTAGCAATGAGTATAATTTTATGATTGAGGTCCCTACAACATGAGGAACTGTATTAATATTTACAGCATTAAGAAGGTAGAGAAGAAATGTTTGCTTCAGAACCTACAGAACTTAGAGCCAGCTCTATTAATGTTTCTGAAACTAATATTTATTTCCCAAATCTTTCAGTGCTTTAAAACTCACAACCACAGGAAAATAATTTTTAGTGTTGGCTCTTCTTTCTACATGGAATTCGTGCCTGTTCCATTTTTTTTTTTTTTTGCTACTAACTACTCTATGTTCTTTATATATATAGCTTACTTCAATTTCTTATGTCATGTTTTTGTGTTTACCATGTTAATTAGTACTGATGTTTTATAGTTATTCTACACTTAGTTTTCAGAAACATAGTTTTCTCTGAGATTCTTCCATATTACCAACGTAACCTGCTTTAAACAAATTAAGAGCCATGCAATAAATTCTTCCATTCATAACCTGGTCAACAGCTTAATTTTTTTTAAATAATTTCATTTTGTCATTTGAAATTTTCATATATATATATATATATATATATATATATATATATATATATATATATATCCCAACCACACCCTTCCAAATTCCTTCATATTCAGCTACTACCCTTCCTTTGCGAATTCATGTGATTTGTTTTGAAACCCACTGAGTTCACCTGGAACTTCTTTTTTTTTTTTTCCCTGAGACAGGGTTTCTCTGTGTAGCTTTGTGCCTTTCTTGGAATTCACTTGGTAGCCCAGGCTGGCCTCAGGCTCACAGAGATGCACCTGGCTCTGCCTCCCAAGTGCTGGTATTAAAGGTTTGCGCCAAAATCACATCTCTAAAGGAAACGGACTCTCATTTTGCCATGTACCTTCAACCACTAAAAGATCTTCAGATATGGGTAGGACTTATGAACCCATCTCTAGTTTGTTCTGGAGCTGTGACAGATTTGATCTTGCACAAATTTGAGTAGGCAATCATGGCCTCTGTGAGTTCATACATACAATGGGCCTGTTTGGTCCAGGAAGTATCATTTCTCTAGAGAGATGCAATGTGTCTACATCTTTTGGTTTTTCTACTTACCTCTTCCAAGATTACACCTGAAACTTGGGGAGAAGGAGCTGTGATATAAAAGTCTCATTTATAGCTGAAAACTCTGTAATACTTCAGTCTCTACATGGTGGCCAACATGGGTCTCTTTATTGATTGCCATCTACTGCATAAAAGCATTTTTCTAATGACAGTTGAGAAATGTAATTTATAGATATGAAGGGAAGAAATTACAAGTCAGTTTATTACTCTATTTTGCAGAAAAATAGTATGACTTAGGCAGCAAAGAATTTCTGACCTTGCTAATAGTAACAGCTATGAGCTCCATTTTGCTCACTATGCTATAAGTCCAATCAGAAAATTTTGGATTAATTCCATAACATTTATGCCACTATTGTACTGGTGATCAAATCTTACCAGGCTAGTTCCCATAATAGATGGAAGGGATCATATGTGGATAAAAAGGCTGATTGTTTTATTCCCAGATAGAATGCATAGAAATTTTAAGCAACATGAAATCTAACTAGTATGCAAGAGGCTTCCAGGTGAGCAACAGCTTGATTTCTCCATGCCCTATGGCTCAAGTTTATGGTATCCTTGGCAGTAGAGTACACAAGATAATTAAAAACAATGGAAATGGTAAGTAATATTTGGAGGATCTATGGTACCTACTCTCCCGATTAGTGTTTTTGTCAATTCAGTAAAAAGTGGGGTGATCTGAGAAGAAGGAACTTCAATTGACAAAATGACTTCATAAGATTTGGTATGTAGGTGAGATTGTGGAGCATTTTCTTGACTCATCATTGATCTAGTAGGACACAGCCCATGCTGGGTAGTGCTGTCCCTGGTCAGGTGGTCCTGGATTGCACTAGAAACAGCCTGAGCAAGCCACGCAGAGAAACCCACTAAGCTTCCACAGCTTCTATTTCCAGTTCCTGCTTCCAGGTTTCTGCTTTGATATCCTGCCATGTCTCCCTCCAGTGTGGACTGCGGTGTGGATCTATAAGTCAAATAAAAACTTTCATCCCCAAGTTACTTCTGGTCATGGTATTTTATCACAGCAATAGAAACCTAACGGCCAGGCAGTGGTGGTGCATGCCTTTAACATTGGCACAGAGAAACCCTGTCTCAAAGAAAAAACAAAAAACAAAAAACAAAAAACAGAAAGACCTGTTACTGGACTTTTCTGTTTGTTTGTTTGTTTGGTAGCCTATGGTATCCCAGACAGAAATTTTACCACTGTTATTAGCTCCATCTGAATTCCTTTTATATATAACATGTTTGTATTTTCATGAGTTTCTACAGTAATAGCTTCCAATGCAGATTCTTCAAATGCCTTCAGTGACTTTTAGCCTTCCCCAACATTCCCTCTTCTACTCTTCCCCTAATTTCCAACTTTAAAATCTTTCTGTTTTTTAATTGTGTACTTGCCTGTCATCTGTATTCTCTTTCCTTATAGTTTTCTCCCTTAGCCTCTAACTATGCTGTTCCAATTTGAAAATATATATCTAAAGAGTCAAAGTACCATCTACATATGACAGAATACATGGCATGTTCATCTTTCAGGTTTGGGTTAATTATTCAGTATGATCTTTTCAAATTTCATCCATTTGTTTTTAAATTTTACACTTGCATTTTTTACAGTTGGTTGATTTTCCATTATGTATATTTCAACATTTTCTTTTTTCATTCATCTATTCATATGTATCTAGACTTTTTATTTCCTTACAATATGAAGACAGCAGTAATTGTTGTACTCTTTTAGTATATTGCCCCTTTAATTAATATGAAATAACACCCCTTCTCTGTTCTGATTACTTAGTTTTAAATCAATTTTGCCAGATATTAGAATGTGTACATATGTTTATTTTGCAGTTCTCTTTGCTTGGAATGCTTTTCTATTCTTTTAAATTAAGATCTGTTATAAAGACCAAACCTGTTAACCCAAAGTATTATATCATGCAAAAAGAAAACATTAAAATTGAAAGAGAAATAAAATCTTTTGAAGATATAATCATTTAAAGGAATTTATGACTACTAAGCCAACTCTATCCAGGATAGTGGCAGGAATGCTTCAGTCCGAAGAGGGTAGAGACATCCCAGAGGTCATAGGCAGTAAATAACAACTTCAGGTCCATTAATTAAAAGAGGTCTGAGAAAACACCCACAAAATCAGAAAAAAATGATAGAAATTAATACAAATTTTTCAATAATAAATCTGAATACAAGTGGTTTCAATTTCCCAATGAAAAGACACAGACTAAAAGAATATATTGGGAACTATAATTAACCTATTTGGTAATTTAAAAACCAATTGCCTACAGAGAAATTTCAACACATGTGTTATTTAAGGACCATTTCCAAAAACATGTTTATCTTTCTGTGTGCATCATGCTGACTAACAGAAATATAATAATAATTCTAATCAGATTATTAGAGAATCATACTAATAAACCCTTTACAATCCTTACCTTTTTGTGTCAGGTCCTCTTTTTTATATGTTTTCACCAACAATTATTTTATCTATTGCTATTGTTAATTCACTTGTCTTTCCTTGATTAGTAATCTCCATCCACCAATGAGATTTACCACCTTACCCAGAAAACATTTTGTAATATTTGAAATTTTACCTTTCGGTCAACCCTGTTTCCATTATTACTATTTTATTTCAAAGAAACTGTTCATTATAATTAATAAGACATTGATTAAATGTCTCTTATTATAGATTTTTATTTATTTATATTTTCTCTGTTTTCATTTGATATATTCTTTTCCTTTCCCAGAAGGCTATCCAGGATATGATTGCAGTTGGTAATCTTGCTTTATTAGCTTGGTCTTGTCTGTGATATTGGGTGGTCTCTTTTTGCTTCCAATGACTGAGAGTTTTCATGAAGAGCTTAAATTTGCCTTAAATAAATACTTCAAAGGCTGAAAACATTTTAACTTAGGGGTTGTAGATTGTGACATCAGTGCGATTTATATAAAAAAAAAAACATTCTGTTCACATGTCAAGAAGCTTCAATGATAAACTAAAAGTATGTAACAATTAGTTTTTCCATTGAACAATCATATTTTTAACTCCTTTTACATTGCCCTAGCCAACATGAACCAAGTAAATCTGAGGCTAAGAATGCCTTTATTTCATCAACAACATTTCATTCTTGATAAAAGGACAAGTATACTGGCTCACTGGGTATCAGTTCTTTCCAAGTATGGAAATATGTTCTATGTTTTTGTTTTTTTTTTTAAAGTCAACAACAACAACAACAAAAATCCATGATATGAAGAGTTCATAAGATCAAATCCAACTATCCACCATGCAAATTTCCCAGAGGGGATGGTTCACTTTTCCCAATGTTTTGTTTACAAAGAGCTGGAAGAAACCGAGTTTAATAACAGAGTGTATTTCTTTTTTCCTTTGGAATGCCACATGAAAATAATCTGTCCATTAGTTAACTCTAATTCATCAACTGCACAGTAGGCACTTATTGAGTTAAAAAAAAAAGCCAGAGTGCAAATAAGACTCTTTCCAATGAAGACTGTATTTTTAAGGTATAGTCTATGCATCCATTAAAAAGTAATTATTGGGTGTCTATTAACATGAGCCAATATTTCTCTGACCAATTTTAAATATGTAAAGAGTTGCTATCCTTGGGTAGCTTGAAACATAAGTTAGCTTACCATCACTGTGATTTACAAATATATATATATAATTTTGCTGCAAACATATAGCAGAGTTAAACTCTAAAGCTGATTATTAAGAGAGTAATAATTCATATACCCACCCTCATACTTTAACATTAATAAAGAAAATCATTTCTTTTCAAATGGCTCCATGAGTAAAAATCCAGTTGACTATGTGTTTTTGTGCCAGAATGTTTTCTGGGATAAAACTCAAAGTAGTATATTTGAATTTGGGCCAGGAATTGATACTTTTATTTATTTAAAATTTTGTGTGTGCAGATGGCAGCATACCCACACAGTAGGTTGGTGTTCTTTCTGTTGCCATCCTGACAAATGAGCAGAGAAAGAGTAAATGAAATTTGATTAGCACGTCTGCTTTTTTAAGCAGCTGTTGTATCTAATATAAATTATTCTTTTAGAATTTCTAACATATGCCAAAGTATTTATCACAGATTAACTGCATGAACTTGCATGCTATTACGAAACTTTCTGTTCATGAAAAATGAGCAGATGAATTTTCACAGCTGTTATTAAAATATATATGAAATGCATAATTGTAATTCCAGTAAGTGAAAGATGTTAAAACAATACAATAGTATGTGAAATATGAGGCATTTCCTAGTTTTTTTATTATATTCTCACAATTGACAAGCACTTTTTAAAATTAATTACTTGACACTTAAATTGTACCTTAAAACTAAAATCTGTAAATATACCTCAAAATGTTTCGACAAACTCAGCTCTTGTTTCTCATTGTCTCCTATGCCTAGTCTCAGAAATTTTCTAAAATATTGTATTTTAATTAATTTTTATATTCTTTCTTGGAAATTGCACAATTCCAAAATAGTATGTCCTCATTATCAGAAAAAAATAAAAATGAAGAAAATTAATGTTTTAAGTGTTTGTTCATCCCCAGCGTTTAATGGCTCATTTTAAGATACAAACACATTACATTAGAAAAATGGAAAAAATATGTATTATTATTAATATTTTACAATATTATTGTGGTTATTTTATTTCATAAAATGAATACTTTCAAAATATATTCACTAAGACATCTGTAGCATTAAAAACATAAGTCTTATATTAACATCTGTTATTACTTGTTTTGTTTGTATGATATCTAATATGAGTATATTTTAGATTGCCAGAACAGGTTAACAAAGAAATATAGTTTATGCTTTTGCATTAATTTATTATGTACATGTTTTCTTTAAAGAAATATTGCCATAAAAATTATTATCATGCCAGGTAGTAGTGGCACATGCCTTTAATCCCAGCACTCGGGAGGCAGAGGCAGGTTGATCTTTGTGATTTGAGGCCAGCCTGGTCTCCAAAATGAGTTTCAGGAAAGGTGCAAAGCTCCACAGAGAAACCCTGTCTCGAAAACCCCCCCCAAAAAAATTGTTATCATAAGTGTATTGCTTCAATATAAACTCTAGATTGAGTCTGGTGAAGTTGGTTACCATGGTAACAGGAGTTTGCTCTTTAAACAATTTTTTTTCCTGCCTTTCTGCTTATAATGGTTTTTATATATAAATAGGACTCATGGGGGTGTAATATTGAAACATTTTCTTCTCCATGAGGAAATTTATCCAAATTATTCTTCAGAGAGAACTCTGTTACATGGAGTTTAATCATATATACTTGTTACCAACATCGTATTTTATGTCAATGTAATAATAATAATCAAAGAAAAGGGGGCTAGCAACTTGAGAAGGGGGCATAGGAGAGGTTCAAGAAAGGTATCTAAAGAGGGGCTGGAAGGGAATGGGACAGGGGGTGAGCTTATTCTATTTCAACTAATCATATTTTTTAAATATCACATTGTAAACAGCATAGTCTCCAATTAAGCAGACAAGTATTCAAAAATGTAAAAATAAAGTAATATCCTAGCAAGAGAAGTAAAAGGGACTTGGAAATAAATATGAACAAGTCCTCCAGAAAGTGTAAAAATAAGGATGTTTATATAGCAACATTTCCTAGGTCTTGATGTGTGCATCCGTTTAGCAAAACGAAACAAGAGAATATATAGCAATGCGTTATTTTTTAGAAGCTTAAGAAAAAGTGAAGTAAACAAAATTTAATCCTGCTAACATACTCCTGCACTCTTGTGCACACATATACTAATCTTAATGTAACAATTTGTGTGTATTAATTTGTTCATTCTTCTTACTCTCTGAAACTTTGAGTTTTGCTATAATGCAACTTTGCCTTTTGACCTTACTTTTTCATCTCAAATTCTCTATATAGCTAGGCTAGAATAAAAGGTATTATCCTCTTTCCTCAGTCTCCAGGTGCCACCAGAACTGAAGAATTTCCCAATTTCAAGATAATTTCCACTCAACCTTTGTTTTTGCTCTCATCTGTACAGATGTTGTTGCTGTAGCTCCTGGGTAAGGGCATTTTCTATTCAGAGTATGTTGGGAGCACAGAGGTCTTTGCCCTTACAAATTAGCACTAGGGAAACCAGGACTGCTAAACATACAGGGTGGTCTTGTCAAAGCTTTCTTCCCCCTACTCATCACTTTATCTATTTCCCAACTCCAGCAGGCATTCTGTGCGAATTCACATGCTACCCCAGCCAGGCAAGTAAGTTGGATAATGGGAGACCTTCATCTTTTCTTCCTTTCCTCCAAATTCAATTCCTCAGTGCCATCCACATCTCTGTTGCTACACCAGCTGTAGCTGCTCCTGCTGTCTGCCTCCATTTCCAGCAGTTCATGTAGACCCTTCTCCTTCAGATCCATCTACATCACTCTTGGGCACATACCCACAGGACACTTCATACTACCACAGAGACATTTACTTGCTCAACAACATTCATTGATGGTCCAGTCTTCACAGCTAGTAATTAGAAACAACCTAGGTGTTCCTCAACAAAAGAATAGATAAAGAAAATGTGACACATGTGTACCATGGAGTAGTACTCTGAGATTAAATCAAATGAGATCATGACATTCTCAGGTAAATGGATAGAACCAGAAAACACAAAAACATCCTGAGTGAAGTAACACATACCCAGAAAGAAATATGTGGTATGCATTATCTTATACATGGAGCTAAGCTGTTACATCAATGATAACTAACATGTAATATGTACAAAGGCAAACCTTAGGTATTGAGTAAGGGACTGGGGTGATTCTTGAGGTAGGACAGATGTATCTCCTTAGGAAAAGGAACTAGAATACATAATTATGGATGGACAGGATGTTTGGAACAGGAGGATTAAATGGAGAGAGGTTTGAGGGAGAAAATGGTGGGAAAAACAGTGAAGATTAATGGTCATTTTGGGGGGAGTATGGGAACCTTAGACAGTAGAAGCTTCCTGAAACATATACAGACATGAAAGTGATCTAAATAAAATAGCCAAGTAATGTAGGATAAAGAGCCCCAACTGGCCTTCCCTACTCACCAAATGAACCTTCCAGTACCTGGATAGTGTTATATCTAATTGAATTGTTGGCTAAAGGGGTCCCATGGGAATCGTCAAACCACCCAGGCTTTGCCAAGACTATAAGCGACAGCAAGACCCCATTGCTAAAAACAATAACTACCTAACTCATTGAACATGGAGAAACCTATCTGGTGCCTACTAAAGCCTCCACCCTGTTTTCTAGTAGCTTTGATAAAGGAAATTACTCTGCATGCTAACAGAGTAGAAGTATAAACACCAACCCTGGCAGCAACTCATTTGATCTATAATGGTGTCCTGCCTGCAAGATACGCTAGTGCAATGGAGGCATGAAACGTATGAGAGAATCCAACCAATGTCTGATTTGACTTAAGGCCCACTCTATAGGATGATACTCATATCTAACATTGCTTAATTGATAAAGAACATGAGACTACATAGCTTGAGACCTAGAGCAAAACCAAATACCCAAATACTATTGTCCTTTTTTTTAAAAAAAAAAAGTTAACAATAGTATAACCCCTAATGATATTCTGCTATATTCATATTTCAGAGCCTTGCTCTGCCATTATAAAAGAAGTTTCCTTCTGCAGTACAATGGAACACACACAGAGATCCCCAGCCAGACACTGTGCAGAGAGTCAGAGACCTTGGAACACTGTGCCCTAAAAGGATCTCCATCAACTCTGTACCCTCAGGGATCAGGGAACCAGGGAAGAGAGGCAGAATGAATGTAAGAGCCACAGAAGTTGAAGGATACCAAGAAAGCAAGGCCCTCTAAATCAATACGATCAATGCACAGAGACTGAATAAGCAATGTGCACAGGGCCTGTATGAGTGTGCACCATATGGGGTCTTAGACCTGAAAGAACACATGCCTCTATCCCTAATCTAGAAGCAACTGCTAATTACTTGCAAATAAAAATTTATTTTCCTCTAAGTGTATCTCACTGGATAACAAACTGTTCTAAGAATAGGCTACATGTCCAGCTTTAGATGGGCATCAGAAAATGAACTCAGTGATATCTTTGGAAGATCCTTGTCAGGGATTTTACTTTTGAATTTCTCTAAATGATTTTTATTTGTTATTTTTATTTTCTTTATATGTTTCCCTCCTCTCTTTTTACCTCCAGACCCTTTGCAGATATATTATGGCAGCTTTTAGCTCAATATTTTTATGGGATTCCTATTGTGTGAATGATTGAGTCTCTGTTGTTTGTTCCTTCTCTTGGGCTCTTTTGTTTGTCCAAATTCTTTGTGTTAGTTTTGTTTTATCATAATATATCTTTTTTCTTTGATCCCTTAGAAGCCAGTTTATTTTCTAATGATAGACACCAAGGGAGAGGATCTTGATGTGAGGGAATGTGGGGAAGGACTGGGAGAAGTAGAGGGAGGAAACCATAATCAGAAGAGATTTTGTGAGAGAAAAAGAGACTTATCTTCCATGAAAGAAAAAAATATTTATTTTTATTATTTTCAGTATGTGCATGCATGTGTGTCTGTGTGGTGGTATGGGAATGTGAATACAGCTGCCCATCCATGCCAGAAAAAAGAGTTATGTCCCCTAGAGCTGGAGTTACAGGAAGTGTAATGCTGTGGAAGAAGGGGGCTAGGAACCAAACTCAGGTCTTCAGGGTAATCAAAATCTTAATGAAAAATATTTCTATAGGAATAGTAAGTGCTTCAAAGATGACTGTAACAGGGAATAAGTGATCCAATGATGCTAACTATTGGGTATCTTGTCTCTAAATTCTGCATTACAGACATGGAATGTCTGCCACATCTGCCAGCCTACATACGATGGGTAATTTCCACAAAAACCTATCCTGTTAGGAGTAAATTCAATACCTAGGGTACATTTCAGATGGGACTTGGAAATCTATAGGACAGCAAAAATTAACATTTGTATTTAGTGAAATGAATTTGTTCCTCAATACACACAAATGAACCAAAAATCTATTATTGTGAAATGATAATACTCATCAGAATAGTATCATTTTAAGTATCTATGGTGAGACATTGTGCCTTTCCTGACATTGAAATGTCAATCTAAGAAACATGCAGCAACCGGCATTATATAACTAACCTGCAATGTGATAGAAACTTGATGACGATAAATGACTGTGGAAAAATTAATTTGAAGAGTAATAAATCATCATAAGATTTACATGAGAAGGTGAAGGCCATATCCTTGTAACTTCTTTGGAAAGTTTCAAGTACAGAATAAGACACAAATGGACCTTTTGATATTGAAAGATTAATAAACCGAATGTGTACACGGAATCCTGCAAGACAGGTTTTTATCCTATAGTATGTTAAGTCCTTTGTGAAGTGATTGGTAGTCAACATTTTAATTAAGAAGACAGAATAAACCTCATGGTTTATTTTCCCACCTTGCTTCGGTTGCATTATGGTTTATTAAAGATTGTGTTAAAGCTTGTTAGCAGTGGGCAAGATAATATGTGTACTTTGTGATTCTGAGAAACATTTATAAAGTTAAGTCAGAACTTTAGCTTTATCTTCTCATACTGTCTTTTCTTCCCATGTTTGCACACACTTTCTCCATGTGACGCTGTGGTGTGTGGGAAACCTAAGCCAGTCTACATTTGCATTGAAATCTAGCTTTTCCAGGAGACCACAGTCTCTTTCCAGTACTTTGTTACATACATGATACTTTACATGCTAAGGGTTGTTTTCTCATTTATTCAACATGCTGACAAGGGAAGAGACCCATTTATTTCCTAAATTGAGAAAATGTTTTGTAAAATTTGAAAATAGAAAAGGTACCTAGATAAGATATTGGTGTCAAATTATAGCTTATTTGGAAGTTAAAATAAAAATTTACCAAATAAATAATATGAATATTATATGTTTTCATAAGTAAAAGAAACTTACAGGAAACAAAAGGCTTGGTGGGAATGGATTGGAGAGTAAAGGAAGTGGCTATGGGAGGAGTTGAAAGAGGACTATGAATATGTACAAAACACAATACAAAATCTTCAAAGAATTCAAATACACAAATGTCAAAATAAATTATACTGTTATAAATACTAGATAGAAAATATGAAAAAAGCTAAATACCCAAATAGAAAAAGTTCTCTGATTATAATACTGACATAATTTGTTTAAGTAATTGTACATAAAATTATTTTAACAGTATGATATATATGTGCACATGTATACATATATTAAGCATCTGGTCTTACTTACTGAGCCAGGGTTACCAAATATGTCCATTGTGAAATTAAACCAGGCCAGTTAGAGGAGCCACAGCAAGACTGAGGCTGTGGTAACTTCATTGAGAACAATCAGACTTCTTATACTCTTATCAGAAACTGTATACTGGCAACTGCCAGGAACTGTAAGTACAGTTGCAGTTGTTAGGATACAATGATGCTCCCAAGCTATAGAGGGTACACAAGATTAACATCTAAAATCAGTTGTCCTGCCAAGCTCCTATGGTTCCCTGGCTTCTAAGAGAACATACAGAGAAACACAAAGCAACCTAAATATTTTACTCCCTGAGAGAGTACCTTAGTTTCTCAGGAACTTGAAGACACACAGTGCCCCAGGAGCCGAGAACTCTACTCTGAAAAACCTATGACTCCTTCCTCTCAAGGCAGCTACTCTAGGCCAGTGCTATGGTTCCTCACAGTATATATGTTTTGTTTTCCATTAAGAATACTTTCTCTCTTCTCTGCAGTATAATTCATGCTGTCATGTTTACCCCTTAAATTATTTCTCCTCCTAATCGATAGAAACAGTTATCTGATTATAACACTGACATTATTTGTTTGTAATTACACTAATAGTTTTAGCAAAAATGCATGTAGGTGCACTTGAAATGCATCTGTGCACTTGAATATACACATATGCATGTACACATGCATCTAAGAATAATGCATCTTCCAAGATGATACACTTTAACCTTAATAATGTTTAAAAATAAAAATGACAAAGATATTTTTAATGTTCATAATAAGGACCAAATATTTTTGTAGTTGTTAGAAACAGGCCATGGGTCCTTATTTACCTAACACCCTAGGCTTAGCCACAAATTAGCTATTGCTCAATTAAACAAGCAAATAATAAAAACAGAAAATTGATACTTGTTCAATGTGGCTACATTTGCTGGAAGAATGAACAAGTTCAGTGATCACTTAGGAATCTGTCTAGAGATTTGACATGAGCTTAACAGATAAACAATTTAAATAGACCTAGTGTAATAGAGGCATAGTGAAATAGAAGTAGTATTCCCCCATATAAAAGTAAAAGCCCAGTGCCAGATACTGTTAACACAGAATTGTATCAGACTTTAAGGAAGAGTTAATGTCAATATCTCTGAAATTATTCCACAAAATATAAACAGAGAGAATATTAACAAATTCATATAACAAAGCCACAGTTAAGCTGATACATAAATCATATAAAAACCAACAAAGAAAGAAAATTGTAAACCAATTTTCCATATAAACATATATGAAACTACTCAATAAAACACTTGTAAACTGAATCCAAGAGCACATTAAAAAGGCCATTTACTATGATCAAGTAGACTTTATTTCAGCGATGCAGAGGTGCATATTGCAATCATATAAAATTACTAAATATAATCTACTATATTAAAAAACTGAAAGTAAAATCCAAATGATCATTTCACTAGATAGAGAAAAGGCATTTGACAAAATCCAACACTACTTCATTATAAAAGTATTGGAGAGAATAGGGATAGAAGGGAAAAATAAACATAATAAAGACAATTTATATTAAGCCTATATCCCACATCAAATTAAATGGAAAGAAACTCAAAGAAATTTCTCTAAAATTAAGAACAGTACAAGTTTGTCCAATCTTTTCATATCTATTCAGTATAGTACTTGAAAGTTCAGATAAAGTAATAAGACAATTAAAGGGTATCAAGGGTTAACAATTTGGAAAGTAAGAGGTCAAAATATCTTTATTTGCAGATGATATGACAGGATCCATAGGTGACTCTAAAAATTCCACCATGGAATGCCTAGAGCTGATAAACATTTCCAATGAAGTTGCTGGATATAAGATCAATTCACAAAACTCAGTATCCCCCTTATATAAGATGACAAAGGGACTGAAAAAGAAGGAAAACAACACCTTCCACAGTAGCATCAAATAATATAAACTATCTTGGGGTAACTCTAACTAAGCAAGTGAAAAAATTTTATGATATAAATGAAAGAGATACCATGATAGAGGGAGACATCATGGGGACAGGGAGAAACAGGGTGCTAGGGAAGTTCTCAGGAATCCACAAAGATAACCCCAGCTTAGAATACTAGCATGAGTGGAGAGGGTGCTTGAACTAGCTTTCCTTGGTGATTAGATCGATGAAAACCCTAACTCTCCTCATAGGGCCTATCTCCAGTAACTGATGGAAGAAGATGCAGAGATCCACAGTTAAGTACCAGGCCAAGTTCCAGGAGTCCAGTCTAAGAGAGAGAGATACTATGACCAAGGGGCATCTTTAGACCATCAGCTGTAGAGCCTCCATGGGACTGGACTAGGCCCTCTGCCAAAGCAAGACAGTTATGTAGTTTATCTGCTTAAGGTGCCCCCTACAAGTAGGATTGGAATACATACCTAGCACATGAGCAGGCTTTTTGGAGCCCACTACCTATGATGGGACACCTAGCACAGCCTTTAGGCGGGGGGAGGTGATTGGACCTGCCTCAGTTGAATATACCAGTCGCAGCTGACTCCTACCTTCTTGTAGGAGGGAATGGGGGCAGTAGGGAGAGGCTGGAGGGGCAGGAACAGGAGGATTTGCGATTGGTATGTTAAATGAATCAAAATTTTTTAATGCCATGTGGTGGTGGCACACACCTTTCATCCCAGCACTTGGGAGGCAGAGCCAGGTGGATCTCTGTGAGTTCGAGGCCAGCCTGGTCTACAGAGTGAGATCCAGGAAAGGCGCAAAGCTACACAGAGAAATCTTGTCTTGAAAAACAAAACAAAACAAATTTTTAACAATAATAAAAAAGAGAGACTGTTATGGTGATATCTTATTTGTGCTGAAATGTGATTTTATTTGTATGTTAATAAATAAAGTTGCCTGAAGATTAGAGGTAAAAATCAAGCCATTAAGCAGAAGTCCAGTGGTGGACTTATTCCACACCCTTATCCGATCACATGGTATGGAGAGTCTCTGTGTGGTCAAGGACACAGCCAAGCATGGTGACCTGAGCCATTAATCCCAGTACCAACCATAGAGACCTGGAGGTCTGTATAAACAGGCAGTGACGAGGAAGTCATGTGGCTGGGCTTAGAGCCAATGAGAAGACAGAACAGGAAAGCAATAAAAAGTCAAGTCACACAGGGAGAAGCTCTCTCCTCTCTCTCTGAGGAAGCAAAGGCAGTCAGGTGGTAAGATGAGGTGGTAGTGGATCTTCACTAGTGCTCTGATCTCTTGGACTTTTAACTTTGTACTTGGCTCTGTGTTTCTTATTTAATAAGACCTTTAGAATTTCATCTACAGAGTGTGAAATTCAAAAAAGAGAATTAAATAGAAGGTGATGGACTTTGATATGGCAGCAGTCCCGACAGGGTGTGGCCCCACTCACCATTATTGTCTTGTCTTTCCTGCAAGATGGCACTACAAGTTATCAGAACTGTGTGAAGACATGCTACAAGAATCATGTCCTCCCTCTCTCTGGTAGGAAAATTTAGCCTTTTCCTTCTCCCATTACAATTTTGGGGGATCATTGTTGAAGAGCGTGGTAGCTCAATAGTGGAATGGGACACCAATGTTTCTCTTTGGACTCTTCAGTTCTGCTTCTGTCAGGAGATTGGTATGAGACTTTCATTTCATTAGATAAACTCCTTGAGCGGTCCCCGAATTCCTTTCACTTGTTTCTGGAATTTTCCTCTAACACATGTAACACCAGTCATATTACCTATGCTTATGCTTTATGTTTTATCATGGTAAACTGGTTGCTTTCCACATAGATTCTATTGACTTGTAATTTACTCCAATCCTTTGTTCTTACATGGTCTCAGTCACTTAATAAGGCCAGTTCAGAGGCATATTCCTTGAGGCAAGTTCGTGAAGCTGCAGACCAATTTATTGAAACTGATTACACTAAAGCACTTTGAAAAACATCATTGTCAAGATTTTCTACTTGTCCAATTATCTATTCATATTCATACATATCAGTAGAATTTATGCCCCTTGAGTGCTTTGAACACTTTTAGCTGAATTCCTAGCACAGAGCACGTTAAACATCCTCCCTAAAGAGTCTTTTCAAGTTAGTGAATAGGCTCTTAAACACTAGCTACTTCATTTAGCCATGATAACAAAAACAGGAGACAAGGGAAAATTTATGACACAACATATTGAAAATAATTCCTGTCTTTGACACATTTGTTTCAAAACTATTGACTTGTTTAAACACTTCTCCCACCTTATACCTAAGAAGTGAAAATAAATAAGGGGTTATTCTGAACCAAGGCACTGTCTGAAATGCAGTGAGGGCCATGGATAATCCTCCTCAGTAAACTAGGTAATGTAGTATATAAATTGACACCTATCTTTAACCTGATCAGCCATTACAATAAAGATTGTTCAAATGAATGAAAGGTGAAATTTTATTTTGTTATAAATCGTAATATTTACTTTTATCATAACCCATTTTTATTTATTATTTTATTTCATTTGAAAATTTTTCATACTTTTTGGTAATATTCTTTTTACTCCTCCAACTACTCTTAACCTATCAAATTTTTTCTTTCTCTTATAAAAATATTAAAATGATTCCCCAGTTTCTTAACAGATTTTCTTTAAGAGCAATATGCATTCTTAACAGCTGAGCTATCTCTAAAGGCTTGTGGGGTATGTGAGTGTGTGTGTGTGTATGTGTGTGTGTGTGTTTGTGTGTGTGTGTGTGGATTGTAAGTGGCATATGCCTATGGTGCATATATGTGTGTATGGGTGTACATACCCATGCATGGATATGAGAAGACCAAAGCAGGTCTTTGGGTATCTTTCTCTTTCTCCACCTTATTGCTTTAAGATAGAGCATCTCACCACACCAGAGGCTTATTGTTGCAGATAGATTGGTTGGCAAGGGAGCACTTAACTATCTATCTGCCTGTCTTCTATCTGCAGTGCTAGATGTATAGTTTATCACAGCCATATCTAGATTTTTGTGTGGATGCTTAGAAATCAACTCAGGTATTCATGCTTTCAGGAAAAGCACTTTTACATACTAAGCCATGCCAACAGATCTAAATTTCCTGTATTTAAAAAAAATAGGAACTAGAACATTGATAATCAGTGAAACAATGAGTTAATAGATTTCCAGTTTCTCCACCTACTCTCTAGCAATAGTAATGCCCTTTGAAGAGAATGCATAGACTCCATTTTCCATAAGAAGTAATTCATTTTGTAACATAACAGACTTAAATATCTGGCTCTCATATGGAATAACCACTAAAAGATAACATTTCAGAGTCCCTGAAAGCTACCTCGAAATAAGGAGGACGGTTGGCTAGAGATAAACAAGGAACGTCATAGTGGTCACTGCATCCATGCCCTCTGTCAACAGAATCAGGTACCAGTGATTCCTGCTGAATTTGCTTTGGTAAGTGGGGAACAGGACAGATTTTCCTTCCCTTCTCTTTTGTGTATGTGCATAGATATTTAAATTGGTGTAGGATATGCAAGTTGATGAGAGTTACAGAGCTAAATGTTGAAATTCATGTTAACTCATTTGTTATTGTCCATCTATTACCTCAGAATTTCAGATGTCTTTTTTTTTTAACATTTGACAAATCCTCCCAGGGTACCTGTGTATGATGGGGGACAGGTTCTTAGTGATTCTGAAGAAATCATCCCTCCAGTTTATCTATGATTAGCCACTTTGGTTTACCTTATACTAAATAAGACTATATTGTTTACTCTGGTGGTTTGAAAGAAAATGACCCTCAAAGGGGGAACTATTATGAGGTGTGGCTTTTTTTGGAGTCAGCATAGCCTTGTTGGAGGAAGTATGTTACTGAGACCTTCATATGCTTACAACATACCAAATGCCTCAGTTTACTTCTTGACTGCAAGATGTAGAACTCTCAGCTGTTTCTCCAGCACCATACATGCCAGCAAGCCATCATTTCCTGCCATGATGTTAATGGACTAAACTTCTGAAACTGTAAGCTACTCAATTAAATGTTTTCCTTTATAAGAGTAGCTGTGGTCATGGTCTCTTTACATCAATAGAAAACTAGGGAAAAATAATATGATACTATCCATTATGAAAAAATATATTACCACTTTGTAGTATTTCACATTAATGGGAGCTTTATCTTTGCCTGGAATACTTATGTATAGGGGAAGTGTCCTATGTGCTGTTGAACATACATACAAGTAGCATTATAAGAACTAAAGTTGTTATAATTAGGGACATGTATACATATATACATGCATATACATATATATTTGGACACAACAACAGTAAAAAAAAAAAGAGGCCATCAATTTGATAAAGAGCACGGAGGGGTATGCGGAAGGTTTGAAAGGAGAACAGGTAGTAGATAAATGGCAATTAAATTATAATCCAAAAAATAAAATTTAAAAATACCAGAAACATTCTCCCATAAATACCAGTTGACTAAGGTACGAGCTAGAGTATTTATTTCATTTTGACTCTGTTTTTAAATTTTAATTATCTTAAATATTCAAAATTAAAAGTTTTTTTTCTTTGAGTCTCAGTTATGCTTCATTCCTAATTCTGGACACACACGTTGAAAGCCCTGCTGTTTTCACTAAGAACTTATTTGGCAATTGGAAATATTTGCTGAATACCTTAGTAATAGTTGATCAAACTATCCTGAACTTGAAATGCTTTAACCTCATTCCATCTGAACCCTGTGGACCTGACACGATATACAAATAATGGCATTTTTTTCATTTCTCCATTAACTTAAGTTGTTAAACTCAACTGCTTCAAGGTGAAGTTATTGCTATAATATTTATGAAAGTCATTTTATTGTGAAGTCCATTACTTGATAGGATGCAGCTGAATCATAGGTTTTGAGATACAACTTTTACTGCCTGAGGATGTCATTTAAACTGCAGAACTGACTAAAAGGATGTCATCACCATTTTAAAAATATACTTACCATTTTCCATTCATATTTTCTTTGAATTCAGAACCAAAGCAGAGGACATTTAGCTGCACTAGCACCCATACTTGTATTGAATTCACGTGCTGCTTTAATTTCACTCTTACAAACATAGTTAAGGGATTTTAATTGTGCTGGAGTTGTATCATCAGAACAAACAGTCAGCATTCTGATGAATACATATTTTCTACTGTTTTTTTCTTCTTCTCATCTTAGTCATCTAGTTCTCATATGAAATATAAAATGTTTGAATAGGAATAGTGCTGTAAGTGATGCTGACTCTGGGGAGATTTGGAAGAAAGAGCAAGCCACAGTAAACAGAGCTTTGCAAGATTTACTTGCTAGTTGCAATTTTGGAATCAAACTTGTGTTCTTCAAACATTGTAGGCTTTGTATGACATAATCTCTTTCCTAACCAACCCCAGGTTTTGCTTTAATTTCTGCTTCAAGCCAAGATTCACCTATTAAATATGTAAGACTAAATGATGTCAGAATTTTTGTGCCTTACATAAAAAAGTTTTTCATTCTTTGCTTGTTTCTTCCTCCCATGGCAGATTATTGTCTTTTTCTGAACTGTTCCTCCTCCATATTTATACCTCCTGTGTGTATGAGTGTACATGTGTGTGTGTGCCTGTGTGTGTCTGTGTCTCTCTGTGTTTGTGTGTATCTGTGCATATGCCTCTGTGTTTGTGTTACTGTGTGTGTTTCAATGTGTGTGTGTGCCTGTCTGTATTTCTCTCTCTCTTAGTGTGTTCTGTGTGTGTGTGTGTGTGTGTGTGTGTGTGTGTGTGTGTCTGAGCCTCTGTGTGTATGATTTTGTCTAATCTGCATGTCTGTGTCTCTGTGTGGCTGTGTATGTCCTTGCCTATGTGTATTTGTGTGTTTCTGTGTATATTTATATCTGTGTGTGTTTGTGTGTTTCTGTGTGTGTATGTTGTACAGGTGAATACATGTTCATGATTACAATGCTCATGCTATATACAGACAAGTGTCTTTCATAGTAATCCCAACATTGTCCTCATCCCAAGACTCTTACAACTTTTCTCTCCCCTCTTCATTGAAATTTCCTGAACCCTCCATTATTATGTAAAATACATTAGTTGGTAGAGATGTCTCATAGTGCTGAACCCTGGACAGTCATTTGTTCTTAGCACTTTCAACATTAAGAATCTCAACCTTAATTATTACCCATTTGCTGCAGGATGTTCTGTATGTCAAATGTGTTGCTCTGATTGGTTAAAATAAATAAAGTGCTGATTGGCTAGTAGCCAGGCAGAAAGGATAGGGTAGGTGGGACAAGGAGGAGGAGAATTGTGGGAAGTGGAAGGCTGGGTAGGGAGATACTGCCAGCCACAGCCATAACAAGAAAGCTGTAAGGTACTGGTAAGCCATGAGCCATGTGGCAAAGTATAGATTAATAGAAATGGGCTAAATATAAGAGTAAGAGCTAGACATTGGTAGGGCTGAGCTAATGGCCAAGCAGTTTAAATAATATAAATGTCTGTGTGTTTATTTTATAAATGGGTTGTTGGACTAATGGCTTGGCAGGGGCTGGAGAGAAGGTCTCCAACCATACCCATTGAAGAAAGAGTCCTCTCTGACCCAGGCTGTAAGAGTAGAATATAAACACACACACACACACACACACACACACACACACACACACACACACAGAGAGAGAGAGAGAGAGAGAGAGAGAGAGAGAGAGAGAGAGAGAATTTTAAATAAAATGTGCATTTCATAAAACATTAGAAGTAAATTATTAACATATAGTCACATACTTTCCAAACCATAAGCTTTAATTTTTCATTACGTTTTAATGTTTGTGTTTGTATGTGTGTGTGTTTGCACAGATCAGAAGACTACTTATACGGGTTCATCTTCTTCTTCCACCATGTGAATCCTGGGAATTAAAACATGTTTGAGGAATGGTTAGAGACTCCATTATTCTCCAAACCATCTTGCTGGCTCCTCATGGATTTCTGATAAAATTTACAGCACCAGGCGTTTTTTGCCTACCATGGACAGGCCTCACACTCAATCAGAAAGTAATTGGCTATCGTTTTTAACATATCCTTAATTTGGATTATTCTTCCCCTTCCTCATTTTCCCCTCAATCCCTTGCCCCAATTCCTACTTTCATATGCCATGTTTTCCTCACCCATTGTTCATATCTCATGTCTTAGCTATCACACCTCCTCCTCTCCTTGCTTCCTCTCTTTTATAGACACTCCATCTTAGGTACAAAAATCTAAGTATGTGAATCTATATTAACATATTAGAAAACCAAACTACAATTACTATAGCTCAAGACCTCCACAGGGTCATTCTAGATATATTGTCAACAACTTAACAGATGGATGAGGAGACTCGAACAAATCCCACAAGAACCATCGTCACCCAACAATGACAAGGATTCACAGAAAGGAAGATTAAAACACCAAACACAATGACTAATACATAAATCCACAAATACAGACTTCTTTTTGTTTCATTAAAAAATATAATATTGTGAATTACTAATTATAGCAACACATGTTTTGTTTTGTATATTACAACCTACAGAAATGATGAGAGCAAGTATAATCCAGGAAGAGAACTCAGCAGATGTCAATCCTATTAACATCTTGATCTTGGGCTACAGTTCTTTTGAATTGTGAAATTAACTTCTTTCTTTTATGTACACCAGCATCCCATACTCTATTATGACTTTCCCAAATGAATAATTTAATTTTTACTGTTCTACACAGGAAAAAGTAAATTAAAAATCAAAGAAAGTTAAAAGAAGCAGATAAATACTAATGAACAAATCAATCACACATAAATTATAAAACATGGAGAATAATAAATATATCCTCAATTTTTTTCTTTACAAAAGTAAATACTGATAAGTATTTCAGATAGATTCACTCAGAGCAAAGGGAAAAATACACATACTACTGGTATTGAGAAATGAGAGCAACATTATTTCTATCTTTTTGGAAATTACAAAGCAGTATGCAATACAAGTAAAACTATTAGAGAAAAAAATGTCAAACACTGGTGGCTCCAGTACTGAAAATCTCTTACATATAGTTAATGGAATCTTAGTGTGGTGGTTTGAATAAGAATAGCCACCACAGATTCATGTTTGAATGCTTAGTCATCAGTGAGTGGCACGGCTAGAGAGGGACTAGGGGATGTGGCCTTGTAGGAGGAAATTTGTCACCAGAGGTGGGCTTTGAGGCTTTAAAAAGCCCATTCCAATCCCTGAGTCTCTGTCACTGCTGCTTACGGATGTGGAACTCTTAGCTACCATGTCTGGCTGCATACAAGTGTGCTCTCTGCCATGAGGATGATGGACTAAACTGTAAACAAGTCCCAATTACATGCTTTCAATGAGAAGAGTTGCCTGCGTCATGGTGTCTCTTCACAGCAATAGAATACAAACTGGGACACATAGATTTAATTCTTCATCAAAACTTAACGTAAAAAAGGGTAACACTTCAAAATCCACATTGTTGAGTCAATCATCACCTACAAAGATAACGACATCACAGAAATTAAGTATAAAACTATATTTTTATTAACATTTATACATCTGTCTTTAACAAAACATAATCAATCAAATGAAGCTATGTGTGTGTATATGCTTGTGTACATGCAAGCTCATGTATGAGCACACACAAACTATTTAGGCAATGCTATTATATAAGAGATATTTATCCAAGAAATGTAGTGCTATCTTCCTACCATAAAATCAAACAATACATTTCAACTTACTAGTAGAATAAATTACAAAATGGCATAATTAATCTAATACATAAAGTAAAAGACTTCACTTTATCTAAATATCTCTAATGGATTAAAACATTCAAGAAACCAGGGAACAGAGAACTGATTAACTCAAGTATATGTAATTGTGAAACACACATAGTTACAATATTAAACAAGAAAAAAAAAATGAATGTTTTCCTCTTAAGATCAGATGCTAAATGGAAAAATTCTACTTCATTATTTAAACTCATCATCATGTAAAATATATTAGTCAGAAAAGTTATAGCACAGTATTAAATAGATTTTATTGTAAAAGAAGAAATAAAATTAGCTATAAAAGAATACTATAATAGTAAATGCAGAAAATTATACAGAAACTGATGTAAATATATCTTTCAACTAATAAATATTTGTCAAGATTTTAGAATGTAATACAAATGAACATATGTAAATCATATTTACAAATATATAAAGTTTTTAATGATTTCTTCTGTTTTTTGAGATTATAATATAATCACATAGTTTTCCCTTTCCTTCGCTCCATCCAACCCTCTGCTATGCTGATCTTGCTCATTTTCAGATTCATGGATTTTCTTATCTTACTGTTACACTCATTCATAAATACATATATCGAGAGATGTATTGCTAACTACATAATACCACCTACTCATGAAAACAACCTGCTCAGTATGTATAATGTCATTTGTGTATGTTTCCAGTGATAAACATTTGGTATTCAATAAGCAATTTGTATACTCTGTTAGTTTTTAATTACTGTGACAAATGTATAAGAGAAAGATCAGGGGAAGATCGATTTTTGGCTCATGGATTCCAGTTCAGTCAGGGGCAACTGACTTGAATTTGGAACATGGAAAAGGCAAAACTTACTTACCTATTGCTAGATGCTTGCTATAGCCTTGACATTTTTTCAATCTCCAGTTGAATGTAATAGATACAAACTCATCACAGGTATAATTAATTATATTGTCTCAAAGCTTTTGACATTCTAGCCAATCAGAGCAACACATTTGACATACAGAACATCCCACAGCAAGTATTTTCTGCTGTTATCACTTCTTTAGATGACATTTTAGTTAGCCTGTATAGTTTTGTAGGCTTCCTTTTATACCTGCACATCTCATAAATTAGACCACATTATACCCTATACCATGAATTTCCTGTTCTCACTTTTCCCAAATTATTATAATTGTTTTGTTTCAAACTCTCTATTTTGAAAAAAAATGCATATATTTTATATATATGGCTGCACTGTAAACCACCATAAAACTTAGTTACCCAAGTCAATTTTATTTGTTGCATTTCTAGGGATGGACTGGCTTCCTCTGGTGGTCTTTTATTACTATACTCTAGGATTAGTGTTGAACAACAGCAGTCTGAATGCTGGAGTGTGGCCCAGCCCCTATGTATTATGATATTACTTCAGGAGGAGAGGGGTGTAAGCCACAAAATATCTCAAGATTGGAATCTAAAACTCCTTCAGTGTGAGTGACTACTATATTTTATTTTCACAATCCACAGGCCCAGAGAAGCTAAGTAACAAGGAGGGCTCAAGGAGGTATGCATGAATCTAACTGTGAAGGGGAAATGGAATAGACAGGGGTGGAATGGTGTCTGCATGAAGGTGGGGGAATGGGAACAAGAGGGATCATTTGAAGAGGAAGGATGGAAGGAGAAAACTGGATCTGGGGGCATCTGGGATGAACTGGAAACCTAGTGCAAAAGAACTCACAGGAATCTATGAGAATGATCCTAGTTAATACTCCCAGCAATAGAGGATACAGAGCCTGAACCAGCCATCCCCTATAACCAGGCAAGATTTCCATTGGAAGGACTGGGACATCAGTGCAACCACAAATGCTTCCACCTACAATTTGTCTCCTCTCCAAATGTCCTTGGGTGATGATAGCACAGAAATTGTGGGAGAGACCAACCAATGACCAACCCAGATAGAAACTCATATCATGAAAGGTAGCTCATTCCTGAGGGCCAGGACCAACAAGCTAAATACCCCTGAGACCTAGGATAGAACCAAATATGATTGGCAAAAGAAAAAGGTCAATGAAATGATTTCTAATGATATTCTGCTATACTCAGAGATTAGTGTCTAGTCCAAATGTCATGAGTGAGCCTTCACTCAGAAATTGATGGAAATATGCAGAGAAGCATAGACAAGTGTTAGGCAGAGCTATGGGAATCCTGCAAAAGAGGAGGAAGAAGGATTGTAGGAGCCCACAAGGGTCCCACAAGAAAAACCACAGAACTGACTAACCTGGCCTCAGAGGGGCTCACATGCACTGAACCAACAACCAGGGAACCTGCCTGAGACTAACCCAGACACTCTGCATCTATATGACATTTGTGTAGTTGTCCTCTTGTGGGACTCCCTGAAAGTGGGAGCAGGGGCTGTCTCTGACTTTGTTGCCGGCTTTTGGGACCCATTACTCCCACCAGATTGCCTCATCCAGCCTTAACAGAAGAGGAGGTGCCTAGTCTCGCTGCAACTTGATATTCTATGGCTGCCTGATATCCATGGGAGGCCCATCGACTTCTGAAGAAAAACAGAGGTGGACAAATGGGAGGGTAGGGGTGGGAGTGGAGGGGATGGGAGGAGAAGAAAGAGGGGAAACTTCAGTTGGAATGAAAAAAAATAAAAAAATTAAATAAAAAAATTTAAAAATTAAGAAAATCACAAATTATCAACTGTAGTTAGAGTTTTTTTGCCTGGCCCAGTCAGGACAAATTTCTCTTACCCGCCAGTCCCACAATCGCTCAGACCCAACCAAGAAAGCACATAGAGACTTACATTGTTTACAAACTGTATGGCTGTTGCAGGCTTCTTGTTATCTACTTCTATCTTAAATTAACCCATTTTTGTTAGTCTATACTTTGCCACATGGCTCGTGGCTTATCAGTGTCTTTACATGTTGCTTCTCATGGCGGCGGCTGGCAGTGTCTCCCTCCAGCCTTCTACTTCCCAGAATTTTCTTTTCTCTTGCCCCACCTATACTTCCTGCCTGGCCATTGGCCAATCAGAACTTTATTTACATAGAGCGATATCCACAGCACTTCCCCTTTTCTTTTTTTTTTAGGAAGGTTTTAACTTTTATATAGTACAATTACATATAACAAAACAATTATCAAGCAAGAATTATAGTTACAATATTAAAGAAGATATCCTATCTATCTTATATTTATGAGTCTAAGGTTTTATATCTAACTTATTTTTTATCATAACTGAGGAAATTATAACAATCTAGTCTTTAACTATATCAAAGACCTCAGAAGGATATAATATTACCTGAGAACCAGGAGAAGGATGCAAGCAACTTTCGGGAGTCTTGCAGGGTAGACAGAGACAGCTGGCAGCCTGGACAGTCATCTAATGTTCCTTTGTAAAGTTGGGGCGTTTGTCTTTAGCCCACAGGGCTAGAGTCTCTGGGTCATTTTTCTCAGTGTTCTGTAGAATGTCTGGCAGTTTTCTCTGTGAAGCAGGAACCTGAAGGACCATTTTGAAAGCAAAGTTCAGTGGTCACCTTTCTATGGGTCCTGCATGTCCAGGTGATCAAGCAGTCTAGGCAAGAACAGTTTCTTGCTCAAATGGCTATTTTTGCAAAGGTGAAGATAAGATATGAAGTGTCTTTAATGCCCATCCTCCTCTCTGAAGTAAATTGGTGCTGCCAGGAGCAGACATGTCTCACTGTCCAGAAAGTCTAAATTTTAAAAGCCATATTTTGTAGGTCTTTGAAGTATTTGAAGATTACCTATCTATCTGAAATACGTCTATGTATATCTAGAAGACTTAACTAACATGGCTACGAGTATGATTATCATAGATGACTAATTATCAATTTATTTTTAATTATCCATTATAATTTAAAATGAGCTATATAAACATAATACCCTAAACAAGAGTAGAAATATACACACAGTATAACAATATTAACTTTAAGTTTGTATCAATAAATTAAAATCTAAACCAATGTAAAACATTTTAAACAAGTTGTTGCTCCACATTGGGTGCCATTTGTAGTTAGAGTTTTTTTTGCCTGGCCCAGTCAGGACAAATCTCTCTTACCTGCCAGTCCCACAATCGCTCAGACCCAACCAAGAAAGCACATAGAGACTTACATTGTTTAGAAACTGTATGGCTGTTGCAGGCTTCTTGTTATCTACTTCTATCTTAAATTAACCCATTTTTGTTAGTCTATACTTTGCCACATGGCTCGTGGCTTATCAGTGTCTTTACATGTTGCTTCTCATGGTGGCGGCTGGCAGTGTCTCCCTCCAGCCTTCTACTTCCCAGAATTTTCTTTTCTCTTGCCCCGCCTATACTTCCTGCCTGGCCATTGGCCAATCAAAACTTTATTTACCTAAAACGATATCCACAACAATCAACCTTAAAATCTTATATAGAAGTAACATCATACAAAATGAACAGGTTATATTTAGGAATACACACACACACACACACACACACACACACACACACACACATACACCTATATATATATATTTTACTTATGCATGCAGAAATAATTAATGAAAAAAGAGATCGTGAATTTGAGGGAAAGCAGGGAGGGATATATAAGACTTTGGAGGTAGCAAATGGAAGGCAGGAGGAATGTTATAATTATATTATTATCTAAACAATTACAAATAAAGCCAGACCAGATTTAAAAGTAAATAAAAAGACTCTACTGTTTAATAAGAGGAGCTGCAAGGCATTTTTAAGGTTTAGTCAGCCATAAAATAATGTGACAATGTCTAATTAACCAAAAATATATGATTAAACACACCTTTTTAAAATCTCATTTAAGAATTTGAGTGGACATTCAATATATACTTGCATAGTTAATGACAGGAGGGTCTGAAAAACAACATAGAAAGGCTGTAGTTGGGAGGAGGAAATTATGGAAACTCCAGTGAGATCATTTTCCACTTAGGATCACAAGCCCTCTCACACCAGGGACACTTCACTGCCTTTTAGGCTTTTTTTTTTAAATAGTGATGAAAAATGTAAAGGGTATAGTTTTGTTTTTTGGGTTTTTTTTGTTTTTTTTTTTATAAAATCCACTGTAACAGTTTATCCACTTTTGTTAAGTGTCTTTTAAATCACTCTGGGGCTAGCTTGAACTAAATCATGGTGGCCGTTTACTTTTCAGTATTTGCCTCTTACAAATAAAATTAAGAGTTTTAGTATCTTAACCTTTTGGTAATATGAATTTCTCATTTGAGAAATCAACTCTTAGACTGAGACTAAAGTCTCTCTATATATTTGTGGTAGAAATTTTCATTCTGATACTTTTCACCAATGATGTCACAATGAAGTTCAGCAGTAAGCTGTTCTTACCCTTAGGAAAGCCTGAACACATGGGAAGCCACTACACACTACGAAGAATCCATACACCTACTCCTTGGTTCTGAGAAGTCTTTGGTTCTAAGGAATCACTGGATGGCATTGAGCCACCTGTGACCTCTATTGGCCAAAATTAGTTTGGTACTAAGCTAACCAGTTGATGTTACTGTCTTTGGATTGTGTATCTTTGCATCACTATTCTTACTTTAAAGAATACTACGCTAATATGAGCCATAGCTATTACTTTTACTTTATGTAATTAAAAATACTTCCTCTGAAAAATAAAGAACTTGAATATAATCTATGAAATAGCTATAACAAAGAGATTAATAAAAAAAATAGACCCTCTACATAAATGACACAGTTGTGTAGCTTGAACTGCTTAGGAGACCCCCAGGCAGTAGGATCAGGATCCATCCCTGGTGGATGAGCTGGCTTTATGGAGCACACTACCCACCATGCACAGCCTTTATGCTGGGGGAGGGGCTTGGACCTGCTTCAGCTGAATGTACCTTGGGGGAAAAGGCTTGGTGGTGGAGGAGGAGAGGCAGGAGGAGGGAAGAGAAAGTGATTTGTGCTTAGTATGTAAATTGAATACAAAATTTCTTTTTTTTAAACATTTTTTAAATCATATTTGTGTTTTAATTTTACATATCAGCTATGGGTTCCCTTGTCCTCCCCACTCCCGCCCCCGCTCCCACATTCCCTCCTGCCCCTCCCCTCTATTCCCATCTCCTCCAGGGCCAAGACTTCTCTGGGGATTCAGCTCAACATGGTTGATTCCCCAGAAATCAACAATGATACATCCACTGTAGACTACAGGCAATGGTAGAAAGAAAGCCTGATCTGACCTAGTCTGGTGATCAGATGGCCAAACACCCTAACTATTGAGCTAGAAATCTCATCCAATATCTGATGGAAGTGGATGCAGAGATCCTAGGCCAGGCCCCACGTGGAGCTCTAGGAGTCCAATTGTCGAGAAATAGGAGAGACTGTAAGAATGTGAATTGTTGAGACCAAGATTGGAAAAGCACAGGGACAAATAGCCAAATGAATGGAAGCACATGAATTATGAACCAAAAGCTGTGGAGCCCTCAACTGGATCAGGACCTCTGGATAAGTGAGGAAATTGAATAGCTTGAACTGTTTGGGAGGCACCCAGGCTGTGGGATAGGGACCTGTCCTTAGTGCATGAGCTGGCTGTTTGGAAACTTGGGCTTACACAGACAAACTTTGCTCAGCCTGGAAGGAGGGGGCTGGACCTGCCTGTACTGAAAAGTTTCTTAATAAACAATTTTCAAGACATTACACAGCTGACAGCATTAAATACTCCAGCTCTGATTTCAACATGTTTAGTTTTCCTAGTTATCTTAATCAACAACTGAATTTGTGATCCTTAGTTCTATAGCTCTTAGTATGATTTCCTAACTTGATAAAGAATTTATACTTGAGCATTGTCTGGTTCTTGGGTTAATGTAAGGTAATCATGCTTCTCAGCATTGTTTTTAATTACAAGTGGTAAAATACTATTTGATTGATCACACTTCATTATTTGTGACAATCATTCATACATCAAAGACATTGACAATAATGAATATCTTTTTAATTGGAATCAGAACTAGTACAGAAAGACTGATACCCATCACAAAGTATTTTGCCCACGGTGTACTCAGAAGTCCACCAAAATGATTGAGCTAAATCCCTGTGGTCTCCTAAGTGTCACAATTGGCAGACACAGTCTTAAATAATTAGCATATATGGAATCATGTGGAATATTTTAGTTAAGAAATATAATGTTGATGTATATAATCAGAAAGATTCGCTTTGCTGCCTTTATTTTTTTTTAATTTGAACTATAATTTGGACCTACTTTACAAACTGAAATAGCAGAATTCAAAGATGTAGAATATATGTTTAATTTTATTATATATATTTTTAAATTAATGTATTTTCATGAAGCACTTATTTGATTCCATCTTAACAGTATGTTTTTCTGAAATTTCAATTGACTAGCTAGGTTATATAATTACATGTAAGCATTATATTGTTTACAAGTTTTATTTTTTGGAAATGCCATGATAATTACTGATTGCCAAACTTGAGTACACAATTTTATATTTATAACATCAGTTTACCTACTTATGGTAAAAATGAAAATTATTAAAATTTAATTGAATAATTAGAAGTTTTCATCTGCAATAACAAATTCTCTTTCTGGATCTATTGTTACTAATACCTTGGCTGTATAATTTTGCTTCACAGAAAAAATACTATGTATATTAATTATAAAATATGTTCTATGTTAAATGAAGCATAGTATTTCACTTAGTAATATCTCCCATTCTATTACATTATTAATTATAAACTTATAAAATACAAATGTGGGTACTATAGCAGGATGATATAATTGAGTATTATGAAAATAAGAAAATGGCTTAATTAGTTTATGGAAGCAAGAGATATTTACTGAGAACCTTGCCATGAATCACAGAAATCAAAGTCTATTATAAATTTAATCTCTTTTGATGTTAAATGTTTGTTTGTTAAAAACAAATACAATTATTATGGGACTGATAACGCTGTTAAATTTTGTAATTTAGTGTTCAAATCATGCAATATCACTAAGATATTTTGCACATTTGAATTTGAAATTCAACTTTAACAATCTTAAGAATGTTTATGAAATGGATAATTACATAATTATTCTACCATTCTTATTATATTATGGACATAAATAGTGGTTAAAAAAGTGTTTAAAAGCATAGTTGGGATAGAAGACTAGTCACATTAGGTACTAAAACAGTCCACTATGTCTTTTAATTGGTGTGTTATAATTGTATGTTTAGACAGAGTAAAACAATGGAATAACTTCAGGTGTGGAAGGAAAATTCTGATACATGTATGAACCAAGGTAACAGTCAGGTTGATAAGACAACACAGGGGAATGATGGATTTTCTCTTTCAGAAAGTTGGATTTTATCAATGAAAAGAAAACTGTAGACAAAAAAGCTAGGTGCACAACATCAAGACACAAGACTCAGCATTATGGGGATTTTAGTGGTCAAATACTTGATAATTTGACAAAGGAAGGAGAATAATGGAAAATAATCACCAAAACTATGGCTGCTTAACTTTATAAACACAGTATTCTATTTTGTCAGCTTCATGCCATCCTCTAATGTAGATGTAACCGGCTTGTTAAATAAGAAACACAAAACCAATTGCAGAGTTAAAAACCACGAGGTCAGAGCAAGAGCAGAAAACCTTACCCTTCACTGCTTCTGCTGTTTTTCCTCTCCGCAAGAGAGCTACCTCTGTGTGTCCTATCTTTTTTATAGATTTTTCTGTTCTGTTTTCTCATTGGTTGTAAACCCAGCCAACATGACCTCCTTGTAACTGCCTGTTTGTACAGACCTCCAGGTCTTCTATGGTTGCTATTGAGATTAAAGGCGTGTGTCTGCCATGCTGGCTGTGTCCTTGAACACATAGAGACCTACCTAGCTCTGCCTCCCAAGTGCTGGGATTAAAGGCGTGCACCACTACCACCCAGTTTCTGCTCTGGCTTGCTCTGACCTCAAGTCAACTTTATTAACATATAAATAAAATCACATTTCAATACAAATAATATATCACTATACTCTAACACCGTGTGCTCTCACTTTTGAATTGCTTAAGTCTTTACAGAAGCTAAAGTCTTGCTCCTTAATGCTTGTCAGCCAGCAGCCTCTGATGGCTGTATTGAACAATGGCACCAACAACTAGGCTAGTACTGCAGATATAAGTGAGCATGAAAGCTTGACAGAGAGTTCAGTCAACATACACAATGGTTCACTTCCTACCTCTTCATCTCAGCATAGTGCTTGAGAACAGCTGCCTATAGAGAAATGTCCAGATGTCAACTGGCTGCCTGCTCTGATTTCTGTATACACACCTTACTAAAATGTCCCCATCTGAGAGGATGCTGTCTGAATCTCTGTGTTATTCATTAGTATCCTGACCATTTTTCAATCCAGGGTTTCTCTGTGTAGTTTTGCTGCCTGTCCTGGATCTCACTCTATAGACTAAGCTGGCCTCGAACTCACAGAGATCTCCCTGGCTCTGCCTCCCGAGTGCTGGGATTAAAGGCGTGCGCCACTGTTGCCCAGCTGGGAAGAAGAAGAATTTTACATTGTTACTGTGGTAACTTGTTATCTTCTCTATAAGCCCGGCATTCATGTGTGTTACCTTTTTCTCCATTTTTTTCCCCGAATATAGGGCATTATTTGGAATGTGGTAGGTGTTCTGTGAAAGTGTAGGAAGTATCAATCATACTGAGTCTAGGGGAAATGGAGATTCTCGGTGTTCTTGTTACAGGGACTCTTGTTACAGGGACACGGTGAGATGCTGTTTCAAAAATAAATTAATTAAACATTAATTGACAAAGCTTATATTTATCTCAAAACAATCTATTTAACAAACTTAGGTGCATATAAAGTTTTAGAGGGGCTGGAGAGATGGCTCAGTGATTAAGAGCACTGTCTGCTCTTCCAGAGGTACTGAGTTCAACTCCCAGCAACCACATGGTGGCTCACAACCATCTGTAATGAGATCTGGTGCCCTCTTCTGGCATAAAGTTGTACATGCAGATAAAGCACTCATGTACATAAATAAATAATAAAATCTTTGGGGTTGGGGATTTAGCTCAGTGGTAGAGCGCTTGCCTAGCAAGGGCAAGACCCTGGGTTCGATCCTCAGCTCAAAAAAAAAAGCTAAAAAAAAAGTTTTAGATAATATTAATGATGTGATTTATATTACATTACAGACACACACTGAAAATTAAGCAAAATTTTATGTCGTTAATTTTGATATGTGTCTAAAGAGGAGGCTTAATAAGAAGCAGAAATTTGATATGCTTGTGTGTGTTAAGTGTAGGAATGGATTTTTATCCATCTTAATCAGTTATAACCTCTGAAGTGGTATCAAGGTAGGTAGGTAATAATGTAAGGCAGTTGAGGCAGCTCCCAGTGTTTGACTACCACCAAAAAGAAGAAATCAACTCTATAGAGCACTGACTAGGCGTAGGTTAAACAGTCTCCATTGTAGCCTCAATGAATAAATTATTCTATTGAGGTTTATGACATTGTGATAAAAATGTTATATTTTGTGTTAAGCATGTTAAGGGGTGGTTAAAGAATGGTATGATAGAATATCTGTAATTGAAAGGAAAGTACTTACATCTCAGAAGGACAGTAAAACAAAGTGAAACTTAGAGTAAATGCAGAAATACATAAGGGATACGTTTAATTCTGTTGTTATAAATCAAGCAATCACTCCAATACTATGTGTTACATACAGAACTGCCCATCTTTGAGATCCCCCTTGCCTCTTAATTTTAAGAAATGTTTTCCACATCAGGATACAGTTTGAGTTCATATACAACAAATATTTTTCTAGGATTTTTTTAATAATTATATTTGCGTTTTAATTTTACATATCAGCCATGGGTTCCCCTGTTCTCCTGCCCCCGACCCCGCCTTCCCCCCCAGCCCCTCCCCCTCCTCCAGGACAAAGACTCCCCTGGGGATTCAGCTCAACCTGGTAGATTCAGTCCAGGCAGGTCCAGTCCCCTCCTTCCGAGCTCCTATCTGGACAATATTCGGAGACTCCAGCAACTTCCTGAGACTCAAAGACCAGACCCCAGCTCCCATCCGCCCAGGAACTCCCATCTGGACCAGAGATGAGTGCCTGGACTCACATCCAGAGAGACCCGCACCTAGGTCCCAGCCCTGGGCATATACAACAAATATTTTTACTCTCTTCAACCACAATTTGAGGTATAAAATAGGTAATAAAATTGTCCCATTGAATGCCATTTTCAATGTAAAACTGAAAATTTTCCCCAATTCTATTTTCAAAATTGCTTTGGAGCACTGTATTTCTGGCCAAGAATTTTCATTCCCAAGAATCTTATTCCCCAGATGTCCCATGGTGCTGCCAAAGTCATTTCTAATATAGGAATACAGGAGCTGGCCAAGAATGTTGACAGTACCTTCCTCGTTAATTAATTACTCTTTTGGGTGTCTATTCACGTTTAGTGATCACACAAGTCCGATCACATACTTTTCCATAAAAACAGAACTACTATTCTCAGTTTTAGCTGTATCTAAACAAAAAGGGTGGGGGTTTGGGTAAACTAAAATATTGTTCTCATCTACTTTAAACAAGTGCTATTCAGAGAGATGGTTTCACTTGACACCCTCTCACTGACTTTGATTTTTACAACCTATGAACAGAGTCTAATTTATACAGTGGGGCCAGAGGAAAATCAATGTTATATCCTAAAAACTTGAAATTTGGTGCTGGAAATATATAATCAATTATCATTCTTCTCGATAAACTTACCTTTACTGCTTTTTTGCAGCCCAGACCTACCTGAGTTACTGTATCAAGTAGATTGAGAATCTCTATTTCCTCTGTACCCAGTAAGATTGTTACTTTCTACACAGAACACCTACCACATTCCAAATAATGCCTTACATTCTGGGAATCACATGGAGAACAAGATAACACACATGAGTGCTAGGCTTATAGAGGAGACAAATTACCATAGTGATAATGTAAAATTATTCTTCCTGGTAATGTTTAGGAGGGAAAACAAATGTTCTCTGTTCAGGATACTAATGAATAGCACAGAGATTCAGACAGAATCCTCTCAGATGGGGACATTTTAGTAAGGTACCACACAGAAATCATATCAGGCAGCCATTTGAAATCTGGATATTTCTCTACGGGCAGCTACTCTTAAGTTCTATGCTGAGAGGAAAAGGTAGGAAGTGAGCCATTGTGTATGTTGACTGAACTCTCTGTCAAGCTTTCATGCTCACTTATATCTACTTGCTCAGTTGCTGGTGCCATTGTTCAATACAGCCATCAGAGACTGCTGGCTGACACACATTAAGGAGCAAGACTTTAGCTTCTATAAGACTTAAGCAATTCAAAAGTGAGAGCACACGGTATTGGAGGATGGAATGAAGCTGATGAAATAGAATACTGTGTTTTCCCTCTGTGTCACTTAGTTTTGGGGTTACTAATAATCCTTAGCTTTCTAATTCCTAAGTCAAGATGATCTAAAGGCTGGCCTCTCTGAAGCAAGGAAGTGGGAGTTCTTCCAGCATTTCATTCTGCACACGTCCAATGGACAAGAATTTAGGAGTGCTTTGAGCTGGCAGACAAAGTTAGTACACAAGAAGGTTTGAAGTAGAGTGGGGTGATATAGACAGAGGCTGGGCAAGTTATACCTGATGCTATTAAGTAACTAAAATTATGGGATAAAAATTGTTAAATGGAGAACATTCTCAGGAATCTGGTTGCCATTGTTCAGCAAAGTGAACAGACAAACAAAAACCATCCTTCTTAAAATTCAAAGCAAAGGCCTTAGAGCTCATAGAGAGTTTAAAATGTGTCCATGTGTGTCTGTGTATACAATGAATATAATGTATTAACGAATATTGACTCAGTTTGACTGACTGTGTTTTTAGCTCAAACCAACTAGTAAAACACATAATATTGCATGGTTTCTCTGCATAAGCTGGATTGTGATGTGATGTGCTTTTTAAAAAATAGTTCCCACTTGTTTACAGATATGATACATGGGCATAGTATCAGCATGAGATTATACACTTTGATATTATGATGTCACAGTTTGCAAATCCTAAGGACAAATCACTTCTGAAATGCAGAGGTATCATACATTTTGGCATGTTATCAATGACACTGAATGAAGAAAATGGATCTGGAAAGTGCTTTCAGCATAGCAAGACCTAATTTTACTGACTGGCCTGAAGTTGTTCTTCTGTGTTTTCCTCAGGGAGTCTTAATAATTTTGTGTGCTTCATAAACTGTATAAATTGGTTCCACAATAATTAAACATGTGTTCAGATAATTCCTTCTCACTGACAAGGATCACAATTTAAATTGTACCAAATCAAATAATGTCACAAAAATGTGAATCTACTTATAAAAATATATGAACAAAGTTATAAATAATGAATATAATTTTATCGTATCTCCAGTTAATGCCAAGTGGAGTTTACTCAATGAGATTTGTAATTTATGCTTCCATAAAAATCACTCATTCCTAGTTATCTTATAAGGTTTGATCTGTCAAATCTGTCATGTGTTAGAGCTCAGCTAGGCTGTGTAAAATGAAAACAAAGTTAAACAACTTCACAGGAGACAGAAATGGCCTTTTAAGATGCACAGAAGTATGCCTCCTTGTCTAATCTGAGCAGCCATTGGTGGGAGATTGATGGGCATTGGCAGAGAAGTGTTTCAGGAAGTGGCTGTCTGCTCAGAGGTACCAAAATGGAGCTATCTGTCTTCATTGGACCCCATTAACATGCCCCTCAGATCTATCAGGTGAATGTCTACATACTTACTTTATAAATTATTACTGGCAACAGTTAAATATTTCAGAAGTTGTTTGGAGATATCATTCACCTTACAGTCCTTCATTTACACACATGCTTGAGATTTTATGCATTTTTAGTTCAGGGATTATTCAGAACTACTTTATATTCCTGCCTTAGATGACAGTTTTCTGTTGAAAGTAATCCATAGGGTTTTAAATGTTGCAGTTTATTGAGGTAAATAAAAAGAAAGCAAATTATTCACTAACAAGATTGAATTTCCTATGAGAATTATGTAGTTAAGATTTCATGTAAATATGACCACAAGAATGAATTTTACCTGTTCTAATATAGAATAATTCTGAATTGTATAAAATTTATTAGAATCATCATTGCTTATTTGAAATACTATTGTAATTACATTTTTATTTATCATATGAATTTTGTGCCTGTTACATGCTTAGACATAACACTTCTATTTATAGATTTGAGTATTCAAAGCCCACAGCTTAACTTTAATGTGTTTAGAATTGTAATTGTTAAGTGTTATTCATGTAACAATTAATCCAATTTCCCACTAAACTGTAAAGCTAACTGTACAGAATATTGAACTGGGTTTGGGATGTAGGCTGGGAACAATTTCTTTCAACATAATTAAAATAAATTTCAACTAAATAAACTCAAGTGCATTTCTGATTTAAAATGCATTGTATTGACTAATATAATTTTCCCAATCCTGAACTTACATTTCCTCAGAGAGCAGAGGTAGATTTCATTAATCTTCTTTTTCAGTTGGAGGATGGTATATAACTGAAATAGACATTGAAATTGGGCAGACATTCTTCATGGATTATTTGGTAGGAAACCAAATCATAAAAGTATCATCAATAAATAATTAAATTTGCTTATCACTCTGGGAAGGGCAGAAGTGGAGTAAAATACACTAAGCAGTTGTGAGCCAGAGGTTTTCTGTGAAGTATTCCATCTTCTTGGAGTCCTTCATGACGGGTATTATTTTTTTCATATATTAAGGTTAGAGAAACACGTTCAGGGAGGTTAAATCAATTTCATGATTAGCATGTGAAGGAAGAGTGTAAATGAAATCTCATGGTGTTCTGTGTCTTGACAGTGACAGTTGTCTGCATTGTATAGTTTTCTTGGATCCAGAAGAGGGAAAAATACTTTAGAAAAGATGCTAACAAATATTAAAATTTCCTATCCTTACATTTTTTCTTCCAACTCTTCCTTTATAGAACTGTTTTGTAATATAACAGACATGACATAACCTGTAAAAATTCTATCACTGAATTGTTTTATATGTATAACTGTTGCTTTAGCAGAGTTCATTAAAATGCTACCAATATACGAAATAAAATCACTTTACATGTTGACCTTTATAAATCCTTATTCTTTCTTCTTTGTCCCACTCTCCAGCAGAGTGGGAGAGATATGCTGCATTCATTTATGGACGTTTGCACTCCTTAGTTTGTAACTGTTGCACGCAAACAGGTTTTTCTTTTTGAATCTTGATTTAAACATAGTATCACTCTTATGAATGCTGTTTGGGTTGAAAAACATGTGTGTGAATGTGTGTTTATGTATGTGTATATGTGTCGATATGTCTATGTGTGTCTCTGTGTGTATATGTGTGTTTGTGTATGTGGATATGTCTGTGTGTGTTTGTGTGTCTGTGTATCTATGAGAGTGTATGTGTGTCTCCCTGTGTGTGTGTGTGTGTGTATGTATGTGTGTGTGTGTGTGTGTGTGTGTGTGTGTGTGTGTGTGTATTTGTACCTGTGCAGGCATCAACACTGAGTACCACTTTTTTATCACTTTTTACCTTAGTTTTGAGACAATGTTTTTCATTGATTTAAAACTCACTGAGTTTTTCTAACTGGCTATTTGTAGAAATCATGTGTTCTACCTCACAAAATCCTTCCCTAGTGGTGGAGTTACAAGTATATACCTTCATACCAGGGTACTGTATAGAGTTTGGGATCCAAACTCAGATCCTAATGAATATAAGTCAAGCACTTAATTCCCTAGTTTTCTTTTCCTTTAAATTGTGATTAGTACATTTGAGTAAGCAGTTGGTTGGGAATCAGCCAGTTGTAGATAAAAACTAGGTATTTTGTGACTTTAACACTAGTGAACAAGAGTAAGGTTGTTACAGTACCCATTTAAATTAAGCTAAAGGAGATTACCTTGGATATGGCAATAGGATCGATTATTATTATTATTATTATTATTATTATTATTATTATTATTATCACTTATTTTTCTTGAAGATTTTTGTTGTTATAAAATGTATATACTACAGTATTTAACACCATTACTATCAACCAATTTTAGTAGACAGTGGTACTCAATGAACTAATGTTTTACTTATTGATGTATTTTTCCAGAGCTGGATCAGGACCTTACACATGACCTGGGATCCTAAACGTCTAGACATGATCCTCTTATTTCAAGTTCCAGAGTTCTGGGACTATAAGAAACTAATATTATGTCACCCATTTTAAATTGCATTTTTTATTTGTGTTTATTAATTTTGCTTAATTTTTATATCTCAGAAAGCTTTGTTGATCCATGGTTTCAAAGAGGTCCTCTGTGTTTGGTTTTGAAAGGATAATAGCTTTAGGTTTTTACTGAGTGCCACATATATAGGTCCAATATGTTTTTTCATAGCATCAGCTTGCATTATATTATCATGGCGATCACTTTATTCCTAAGTTGGCTAAACACTACTTTCTGCTTATTTAGTCTAATATTAATATCAATGTTGTTGAGAAGACATTTTCTAAAGATAATTTAGACACTGAGATGACTTAAGAAATCTGCCTGTACCCTATTTTTAAATTAAATTATTTGGTATTTTTATTTCTAGTTTCTTGAGTTCTTTAGATCTAAACAGAAGTCTCAACAGAGAATCTCAAATGGCCAAGATAAACTTAAAGAATTATTCAACATCCATAGCAATCAGGGAAATGCAAATCAAAATCACTCTGAGATACCATCTTATACCTGTCAGAATTGTTAAAAACACTAATGATAGCTTATGATGAAGAGGCTGTGGAATAAGGGGAACACTCTTCCACTGCTGGTGGAAGTGCAAACTTGTACAGCCACTTTGGAAATCAATATGGCAGTTTCTCAGAAAATTGGGACTCAGTATACCTCAAGACCCAGCTATACTGATCTTGGGCATGTACTCAAAGGATGCTCAATTATAACAAAAGGACACTTGTCCAACTATGTTCATAGCAGCGTTATTCATAATAGCCAGAACCTGGAAACAACATAGATCCCCCTCAACCAAAACACAGATAAAGAAAATATGGCACGTTTACACAATGAAGTATTACCCAGCTGTAAAAAAAAAAAAAAAAAAAAAAAAAAAAAAAAATGGCATCATGAAATTTGCAGGCAAATGGATGGAACTAGAAAAAATCATCCTGAGTGAAGTACCCCAGACCTAGAAAAGCAAACATGGTATGTACTCACTCACAAGTGGATATTAGGAGCAAAGTAAAGAATAACCAAGCTACAATCCACAGCCCCAGAGAGGCTAGGTAACAAGGAGAGCCCAAAGAGAGACTTATGAATTTCCCTGAGAAGGGGAGATAGAAGAGATCTGCGTAAACTGGGAGAGTGGCAGGAGTAGGGCAGGCAGTGGGAACATAAGGGATCTGGTTGGGTAGGATGGGGGTAGGACAGACATGGAGAGTAATGAATAGATTTCTTGATGGGGGCATTTGGAGGTTATGGGGACATGATGGGGTTATGGAGAAACATGGTAACTCCCAGGAATCCACAAGAATAATAACCTCAGGTAAGACTCTTAGCAGTAGTAGAGAGGCCTTCTTCTGTAATCAGGTTAAGTGACTAAACTAATTATCATCACAGAGTCTTCATCCAGTAACGAATGTAAGCAGATACAGAGATCCACAGCCAAGCATTAGGCTGATCTCTGGGAGTCTTGTCAAAGAGAGGGAGGAGGGTTTGTAAGAGCCAGGAGGATCAAGGTCATGACCAGGGAACCCACAGAGACAACTGACCTGAATTCATGGGTACTCAAGGACTCAGCACTGACAGCTAGGGAGCCTGCATGGGACCAACCTAGGTCCTCTGCATGTGTGTGACAGTTTTGTGGCTTGTTTGTGTGGCTCCTAGCTGTGGGGTCAGGACCTATCTGGCTTTTAGGAACCTGTTCCCCGGGCTGGGTGGCCTTGTCTAGCCTTGATGCAGGGGGAGGAGTTTGGTCCTGTCTCAGCTTGATTCCTGGAGGATCTCTGTGAGTTTGAGGCCAGCCTGGGCTAAAGAGTGAGTTCCAGGAAAGACGCCAAGCTACACCGAGAAACCCTGTCTTGAAAGAGAGAGACAGAGAGAAACAAGAAAAAGAAATCTGATCTTAGATCAACTTGGGTGTGATTAAATCAACTGTAAGGTCTTCAGAAAATTTACTATTCTCTGATAAATACAGAATTCTGTACATTGCGAACAGCTTATCTCATAATCATGTGTTCCAGTCTATACCTTCTTTTTCTTCTGTTTAAGAAGTTCCTCCTGTGACGTTACGTCACGATAATTTCTCCCCTCTTTTTCCTTACCTCTCTTCTCTCTTCCCCTTCTTTCTCTTTCTCTCCTATCCACTCTCCTCCCCTCATTTGCCCCCCTTCAGGCTTGGTCCTTCGCTCCAGTGTTTCTTACTGCTTCACCCTCCTCATCAGTTACTTACTGGTTATATTTCTAGTGGAGCCCTGGGTACACTGTCAAGTTTTTACTCGATTACCTGTGAGTTGTCTTCAAATTTTGGTCTATAAATGTGTGTGGATACATTTCTGGACTTCTTCTCTGTCCTATACTTTTTTTCTGGAGAACCCACCAGTCCCATGCTGCTTTTACCATTGAGTTTCCTCTACTGTGTATCAGAATCAGGAAGCACACTCCCTATAATTTCCCCCCATTTTAGGGCAGCTATTTTTATAAAACTTTTTTATGTCCATATGAATTTTAGGAGCAGATTGCTGCTAAAAAGAAAATGTATGTATAGTGCTATTTTTGTTGAAAACACACACTAAAGACATTGAATCTATGGATGAATCTGAACAGAACTGATATAGCAACACTGGAGATTCAATCCTCACTGTCCATTTGTATAAATACTAGCTATGTTCCCAGTACTGTGTTCATTGTCACATACAAGTGTGGCTTATTTTAAGTCAAATAAATTACTAATCCTTTCATATTTTGTGCAATTTGAAAATATGAATTTAATTTGCGCTTTCCATTTTGTAGATGGTGAATGTAGACACAACTGATTTATTTTAATGCCCTGATGTGTTCAATACCACTAACACATTTGTTCAGTTCAATAGCCATTTGTATGTACTATCATATTTTCTACTAAACAATTTTGTTAGCTGTGTCTGTTTGTTGCTTTTCAAATGTGTTGTGTTCTCTTTATTTTTTTACTTGTTTCTTTTTGTTATTTTTTGTTGTAGTTTTTATAACTAAATACTGAAAGTCAATATTTTATATTTTCTATATACAGTATGATGGTAGCACCATTATATTTTAATGGGCTCCATTATATTCCTACTATTCAAAATAAATGTTCATGCCCACTCAAGTGATTATTTTATAGTTTTGGATAATAGTTTTTAAACTATATTTTTGTTTTATTTTGAATATGAATTAAATGTTTATTCTTTGCATAAAACCTATAGGTTATTCAATAATATCCTATGGTAATACAGCTTCACAATAGTTTCAATGTACATACATGACAAATGATGTCCTTTTTTTTCCTTTTCACTACTTATTTACCTGATTTTGATGTTAAGGTCTCAGGCTACTATTTCTCATTAAGGTTTGAAAGAACTGTAGAGAAATGTGCTAGTGTATCCTCAAGGACTGTGAAGAATCCACCAGCAAAGTGGAATGAAGACTATCTATTCTCTGGAACTGTCTAAAATGGACTTTGGAATAGTATATCATTAAAAGTATTTGTTTATTTCACCAAAGTTTAACATTGATTTGGGCACTATTACTCATAACATTACATTACCACCTTTTAATTTCTGAAGCACCTGCAGTTATATCAGTTCTTCTGTTCCGTATATCAGGAATTGTCTGTTTAAATATTTACCTGACCTGTCTGTTTGAATGAACATCAGGCTTAAAGGTTTCCTGAAAGAACCATTTGTTATCTTGCTATGTTGTTTTTATTATTAATTATGTCATTAATTTATGCTTGAATGTTGTTTTTATATACTCAGTGTTTAATTCCTTTTCTCTCATTTAATGTAGCAGTTTGCAATTTCCAAGGGTGAAAAACTGAGGGAAGTTAAGTTTATGTGAAGGAGCTAATGAAGGGAAATCTGTTTGTGCTACCACTTCTGAGACAGTTGAGTTCAGCCCTGGCATTAAAGGAGAATTCTACCAGAATTTAAGTGAAAAAGTGGGAAGAGATACATTGTTTCCCATTGCTGCTTATCTGGTTTCTGTTAAGTATTTTTTTTCTGTCACAGTAGTATTTTTGTGTGATATATTGTCATTTATTTAAATGAAATGACCCAACTCAACCAAATAACAGATATTAAAGTTTAACCATACAATCATGCTTGGTTTTTAAAAGCTATACAGAGCTGGAGTTTAGTTTTGTTTGACTTGGGGACAATCCATTTCATATTCTCTTCCATCTCTTGAATTTGGCATAGCAGGGCATTTGAGAAATATACTTTGGTCCAATAGTTCATGATTTTAACAGTATATTTCAAAATACAATGAAGGAATAATACCAGAATCAACTCCCTGTTGAAACACTGACCTATATCTGAATATGCAAAAAAAAAAAAAAAAATGGAGGTTTGTTGTACCTGTGTTGTCTCTCATTAAACTTCTGCTTGAAGTGCAGCTAATAACATAGCAAAACCCTTTAAGATTTGATATTCTTTGTTCTCATTTTATGACAGGTGGAAGGGATTCCTATTCTTGTTGCTGTGTCTGTGAAGGCCCCCAGTCTGGACAGATCTCCACTGAAAGAAATGACTAGAACAAGTTCCAATGCAAATTTTGCAAATGTTAAGTTTTTGTATTTGAAAATGAGTTTTCGATACTTTATCTTTTCAAAGAACTGTGGGAGTGATTTCCTCCTTTTTACACATGTGGTGGTATATAAAAATAGATTATATTATTTCAACATTTTGGACCTTGACTCTAGTAAGCTACACTTTAGTATTGACATTTCTGTTATCACTGTAACTGTGAGCTCTGTCATTTCTGAAAAAAGAATTACTGGAGAAATTCTGATTGATTTTCCCTGGTGAGCATTAGTTTTCCTCAAGATTATGTCAATTTGAACATCACTGTCTAAGAATTTTAAGAACTCATTCACTCACATTCTTATTTTTATTAGCAACTATCTTGAAACTAGCTTTCATGAAGCATGTTCTCACATGGACGATGCACAGAAATGCTTCCTTCCATTTCCTTGTTTAAATGAAAGTAAAATAAACCTAACCTTCAGTTTTGTTTTTAAATAGAAGTCCAGATGGTCTCCCATAGTTGGCTATATATTTTAAAAAATCTAAATCTCTTATCTTTTATTTCTTCCAAGCTGCTGTCTCATGACACTGACCACATTCTTCACCAAAGTTTAAAATAATATTTGCATTTGTAGAAACTTTTCATCCACCTTCCCTAGTTAGAAATTAGTTGCTGGTTTCCATGTGTATTGAGCAGAACTTTTGAGAAAGGAGGATCTGCTAAGTTCTCAAATCTGTTTCTATCAGTGCCAACGAATATAATCAAGAAGAGATCAGATAGGGATCCACTAATGTATCCCTTGATTCAGGTAAAAATGGAACCGCACATAACCACATGGTTTAAACCTCAGAAATGCAAGGAAGAAAATAAGATGGAGTCAATACTCAAAATATGACCCTTTGCCACACACTACAAGAGGAACAGAGGAAAAAAAAATCATATTATTTAACCCAATGTAGGAAAAACAAATACTGATCTCCAGAGAGGTTTTTGCAATACATATGCCCCCCCCCCAAAAAAAAAAACTTTAAAAAAGTTAATCTATGCTGGTTAAAATTGCCTTCTTCTACTGATTCTTTAGTCGAGTTTTGGTGGTACTATCTTATTTGCCAGAAGTTTCTTTGGTTTCCCTCAATGACCATGTGGACTCTTGTTTCCAAACCTGCCCTACAAGTCAGTTATATGATATTCCTTCCCATTTGATATTTCACATCTGATAAATTATAAACCTGGGTCTTCCATCCTCAAAATTCCTCAGCCTTCTAAGAAACTCTTTCCTCTTAGGCTTTTCATGGTAATTTCCCGTTTGTTGACCCCCACCATACTATTTAGAATGGTCTATCACATAGATTTGGTGGAACATGATCTCTTTCAACTGACTGCCAGTCTTCATTGCCGTAGTCCCTATTAGTGACTCCTTGGCTCCTTACATACTATGCCTTTCCATTCGTTTTAAAGGTCAGGGCTATTTATTCACAGGGATATTTATACTTATTTTTATAAGGATATGGGAAAGATTTCATTGATCACTATGATTTGGGTTGCTATGCTGAGTGAGAGAAAAACACAAAGCCGGTGGGTGTTTGAAGCAAATTCAGTCTGGACTGTGGTATTGAATAATTGTTGGAATAACTTAAAGCTAAATATGGGCTCCAAGCATTACTTTCATATCACTCAAAACAAATTTTGTTCTCTGATCAAATGAAGCTGCTTAGAAGTGGCTAGAAACAGCCTTTAAATTTCACCTCAAAGAGAACAACAACTTGGCAGTAAATGAAATGGTAAAGGATTAGGAGAAAATCTGCTCCTCTAGGCAAGAGTGCTCCACATAAAAAGGAATGTGGTATGCTTTCATGAGAGACTGTAAAAAAAAAGAAAAGGAAAAATTAAGGTTAAAAAACAAATATACTTAATAAATATTTGACTAGATGGTTAAACTGTCCACAACAGCAGAAGATGGTTATAAATATTCCCAGTGCTAGTCATGTAAGTAAAATAAGATTCCTTGGGATCTCTGATTATGAATTAGGATTTTGAAAATCAGAGTAAGAGGAAATACAGGAAGTATTTCTTTTCTGTTATTTTTTATAATTTTGTATTTTTATCAATTCCATTGAGGTATAAGTAATCATCTGTAGATTGATGAGATACTACAAATGTTATCATGACCTTAGATAATGTTATTTTATCAGGAAAAAGTTTCCTTGTATCCCATCACTTCATGATCAGCAATTTCCACCATTGATCCAATATCCACAACAAACTACAAAATCACTTTCCAAACTGGATACATTAAAGATAAAGGGAATTTCAAAAACAGAAAATGACATGTATCATATATTTATGAAAACATTCATTGCTACTATTTGTTTTATATATGAAAGATTCAAATTTTGATTAAATAACAAGAAACTATGACTCCATTCAATATATTGTTTTTAGTTGTATCTGATTATTAAATCGATTTTAGTAGTAAATATGCCAAGACACAGAGATGTGAAATAACCTAAAGTAGTATCACAAATTAGTCAAAAATGAGGTTTTAATTTATGTATAGAAACTAGAGATAGACAAGGCTCATTGTGTTCCAGAGGCAAAAGCATCACATTGCCAACAACATCACCCTGTCATATTATTTTTCCATCTGTACTCCTCCAGTGTGATTTCATCCTCATGTGCAGACAGAAGGGAGGATGTGTGCAGCACTGCATTGGAACAGCCTGCTTGCTGCCCCTGTACTGATGGTATTCTTTCAACACTCCTTAGGTCGCAATGTTTTCTACACACAATTAAGCAGGTGATAGATGAACTCTTGGTTTTTCCCAGGATGTAAAATAAACTATACTGAGTCTGAAAATATCAACATGTTATGTGAATGATGTGTCCTTGCAGACTAGTTTGCATTTCTATCAGCCTCAAATTGGTTCCCAATGTTGAGCCATAAAAATGTCATAATATTCTTTAGCTGTCAATAAAGCATATTTTCATCCCTACTGAGCTAAATATAAAAATTCAATAATATTATGTAATCATATTTTGTTCATGAGCTTTCAAAATATAACAATTAAAATTGTTGCTAGTAAAATTTTTATGGCTGAGAGTGTGAATTTATTTGAATTAAAACTGTCTATGTATATTTGAAGTGTATTTGTTTTAATATATGCCAATGTACTCTAAATGATATAGATAGGGACTCTTTGGTCCTCACTGAATATTCTTTGAGTGAATTAATATATATTAAAGGCATGCTTTAGTTTTACATTCTAGGTTGCCTTAAATTGTTTTGGGCAATATTGATCTCATTTTTAATGACAAAATAACTTTATAAAAGAGATGCATTTAAAGAAAAGGATGTATTTATACTGTGAATAACCAAAGTGAGATAAAAATGAGAGTGATTGAAAGCTCCTGAATTGATTATTCTTCAATCTTCCTTATTTTAAATGAAAAATAAGAAAGAGAAAAATATACAGTATTAGAGAAATGATTTATAGATACATTTGCTTTAGACAAAAGTACACAATGCCACTTTTCTAAATATTTCTTGTTCTATATATATCCATGTATTTTTAAAAGCAGTTTTACATGATTCTATCCAAACTTACCAATTCTTTTATAAGGATCCAGAGAAACCTACTTCTGTTTTACTACCGCATGTCTAAGAAAGTCACGATACTACTCCAGGAATTCTGATGTTGAAAGTTATAGAATGTTAACACAAAATAAATCAACAAGTTTTTAGTTTCTCCTTTAGCATATGAGACTGAGTCAATTGTAAACGGGTTTTAGTTGTGGGAGGTTTGAACCTCCTTTATTTTTAATCTTTCTGTTTGGTTTTTGAGAGAGAGTCTCATGAGACAGCCCTTATGCCTAGCAAGTGCTGGATGAAAAGCGACCCAAAAGGCAAGGTGAAGTGTTTAGCTTCGTAAAACAATTTAGTTATAGGAAAGTTTGTGTTTAACTGTTGTACTTTTCTGTGACTTTCAGAAGTTTTTTTTTTTTTCATTTATAATAAACCATACTAGAAAGATACGTCAAAAGCAAATATATGAAAAGTATTAGAACAAGAGGGCGTTGGCGGAGCCACGCCTCTTCTTCTGTCCCTCCAGATCCAGTCCCCCAGTCCCATGCCTATCTCTGCAATTGAAAACCTTCAGCCTTCCTTCGTCCTCTGCTTACTTCTGTGGATTCCATAGACCTTTCCCTCCTAACCACCCTCTCTCTCCCCAGTTGCTGCTTTTTCCCAGCCCTCAAAGCCAGCAGGCACTCCATGCTAACTCGCATACCACTTGAACCAGCGAAGCAGCTAGGCTATCTGTAGATTCCCAACTTCTCATTCTGTTTCTCTAGATCCAAAGGCCCAGACTCATCCCAAGCATTATAGCAGACTTTCTGCAGTGACCACTCTTCACTACCTCCCAGAATTCCAAGGAGATTAAATAAGTGTATATATAAATAACATCAGACACCTAGTCTATCTCCATTCTTAAATATCAGCTCCCAATGCTTAGAAACACATTTTGCCTGGAAGCCCCATTGGCCACAACTATAAGGTCCAAACCAAAGTAAATTTCCCACTAGGCAACACACAGGCATCACACTCTTCAACAATACAGAAAAGGAAGAGAATCAAGGAACAAAACATGATCTCGACCAAAATAAATGCAGAAATCAGAACTTTAATCTATAATTATTCCAATACCAGATGCCTAGACACCAACATAAAAACACAACCAATAACAATCTAGACAAATGTATCCACTAGAGACCAGCTATCCTACTAGAGAACACTGAATATCCCAACATAAGTAACAGAGAGAGAGAGAGAGAGAGAGAGAGAGAGAGAGAGAGAGAGAGAGAACTTAAAGCTGCCAGTATGAACATGCTAGAGGTATTTATGAGGAAATTAATAAATCCCATAAAGAAATCCTTGCAAACACAACAAACCATGGAAGTAAATCAATAAGTAGTTTAAGAACTGAAAATGAAATTAGAATCAATAAAGAAAACACAAAATGAGGGAATTCTGGAAATGAAAATTTAAAAATTTGAACAGGAACTACAGAGACCAGTTTTACCAACAGAATACAAGAGATAGCAGATAGAATTCAGATATTGAAGATACCAGAGGAGAAATGATGACATTGGGCAGAGAAAATGTTAAATATGAAAAACAAACAAATAAAAAGCCAAAAAGACTCTTAACACAAAACTTCCAGAAAATCAGGGACATTGTGAAAAGATCAAAACTTTGAATAATAGGAATAGAAGAAGGAGAAAAAACCTAGCTTTAAAGTCCAGAAAATATTTTCAATAAAACCATAAAAGAAAATCTTCCTAATATAAAGAAGGAGATGCCTATAAAGGTACAAGAAGCTTATAGAACGCCAAATAGATTGGACAAGGAAAGAAAATCCCTTGACACATAATAATCAAACCATTAAATATACAGAACAAAGAAAGAATATTAAAAGCTGCAAAGAAAAAAAAAGATCTAGCAATATATAAAGGCAGACCTATTAGAATTATACTTAGTTCCCAATGGAGAGTCTAAACACAATAAGGACCTGGACAGAAATGCTGCATTCTTAAAGAGATCACACATGCCTGGCTAGACTACTGTTCCCAGGAAAACTTTCAATCTGTAAAGATGAAGAAAATAAGATATTCATTGATAAAGCCAAATTTGAATAATATCTATTTACAAATACAACCCTGAAGAATGTTCTAGAAGGAAAACTCCAGCCTAAAGAGACAACCACATCCATGAAAACATAAGGATTACTTTATCTCAGACTAGGAAAATCAAAGGGAAGGAAACACCACACACACACACACACACACACACACACACACACACTTACACTAATATACACCAACGGGGGCTGGAGAAGAAAACAGGAATCAACAACCATTAGTCATTAATATCTCTCAGCATCAGCTGTCTCAATTCTCCAATAAAAATACACAAATTGGCATAATGGATGCAAAAACAAGGTCCATTCTTCTTCTGCATCCAAACATCAAACCTCAACACCAAGGATAGATATTACCTCAGGGTAATGAAAATTAATACACAGCATACCCAAACTTTTCCAATACAATTAAAATGGTTTTTAGAGGGAAGTTCATAGAACTAACTGGCTATGTATTTAAAAGAAAAAAAAAAAAGGTAGATTTCAGACTAGCAGCTTAGCAGCACACCTGAAAGTTCTAGAACAAAAAGAGATATCACATTACAGAGGATTAGACTGCAATAAATAATCAACTCAGGACTGAGATCAGTAAAATAGAAACAAAGAGAAAACTACAAATAACCAATGAAACAAAGAGGTTCATGGATAAATTTAACAAGGTTAATCCTAACAAACTAAATCCTTATCCTAGCAAACTAAAGAGTAAAGAGAGAATATCCAATTTTTAAATAAAGTCAGAAAAGAGATCAACATAACAATAGATACTGAGAAAATCCAGAGAACTATAAGAATATATTTTAACAACATGTACTCTACCAAATTGAAAAATCTGAAAGAACTAGATACTTTCATCAATAAGTACCACTTACTGAATTTAAATCAAGATCAGACAAGTAATTTAAATAGACCTATAACACCTAGAGAAATAGAAGCAAGCATTAAAATCTATAAAGCAAAATAAATAAATAAATAAATAAATAAATAAATAAGTAAGTAAATAAAAATAAAAATAAAAAAAATCTCAGGGCCAGATAGTTTTAGTGCAGGATTAAGGCTAAAAATGAATTACAGACAAATTTTCCTTAGCAAAGTAGATGCAAATATACTCAATAAAATTTTTGTAAACATAATCTAAGTACACATGAAAAAAAATCATTGACCATGATCAACTTGGTTTCATCTCAGAGAAGCAGGGGTGGCGCAAAATATGAAAATCAATAATTGGGATCACAATATAACAAAATAAAAGAAGAAACATATGATCATCTCTTTAGACACAGAAACTACCTTTGAAAAAATCCAACACTTCTTCACAATAAAAATCCTGAAGAGATTAGAGATAAAAAGAGATATGCATACCATACTATAGGCAGTTTACAGCAAGTCTATAGCCAACCTCAAATTAGATGGTGAGAAACTCACAGTAATTCCACTAAAATCAGGAACAAGATTAAGTTCTCCACTCTCATTATATTTATTTAAGATAGTACTTGAAAACCTAACTAGAGCAACAATACAATGGCAGAATATCAAGGATCCACAAATTGGAAATGGAGAGGTAAAAGTATCCTTATTTGTAGTTGATATGATATTATACATAAATGATCCTAAACTTACACCTAGGATATCTACAGATGAAAGACATTTTCAGTCAAGTAGCTAGATAAAAATTTAAGTCACAAATATTAGTAGTCCTCTTATATAAAAATGAGAAATGAACTGAAGAAGAAATCAGGAAAACAATACCTTTCACAATTCCTTGCATAATATGAAGTACCTTGGGGTATCTTTAATCAAGCACATGAAAAACTTCAAGTCTTTGAAGAAAAACATGAGAAAATTATCAGAAGATGGAAAGATGTCTCATGTTCATGGGTTAATATGTTTAAAATAGTAAAAATGGCCATCCTATGAAAAGTAATCTACAGATTTAATGCAATTCCTATTGAAATCTCAACACAGTTCTTTATAGGTCTTGAAAGGACAATTCACAGCTTCATAGCAATAAACAAATAAAATAGCTAAAACAACCCAGAACAATAAAAGAACTGGCGGAGGTCTCATCATCCCTGATTTCAAGTTGTACTATAAAGTTATAGTGATTAGAACTCCATGGTATTTGTATACAACAAAATAAATTGATCAATGGAATTGAATTCAAGACCCAGACATAAATCTACACACTTATAAACACCTAGTCTTTAATAAAGTTTCCAGTAATGTGCCTTGAAAAATAGCATCTTCAACAAATAGTACCAGTCAAACTGGATACCTGCATATAGATGAATGTAATTAGACCACATTTATCACTCTGCACAAAACTCAACTCCAAATGGAACAAAGAACTCAACATAAAACCAGATACACTGAACCTGATGGTAGGATTAGTGGAGAATAACCTTGAACACATCAGCCCAGGAGAAAGGCTTCCTGAACATAACACTGATAGTGCAGCCATTAAGATCAACAATTAATAAATGGGACCTCATGAAATTTGAAAACTTTCTGTACACAGAAGGAAATAGTCAATCAAAAAAAGTGGCAGACTAAAGAATGAGAAAAGATTTCTACTAGTTCCACATCCATTAGAGGAGTAACATCCAAATGTGTCAAGAACTCTAGAAACTAGATATCAAAGAACCAAAGAATCCAAATGAAAATAGGGTACAGAGAATCCTCAATAAAGGAAACATAAATGGCTAAGAAACACTTAAAGAAATGTTCAACATCCTTAGCCATCAGTAAAATGTAAATCTATACCTTGAGATTTCATCTTACACTTGTCAGACTGGCTAAGTTCATTAACACCAGTGACACCTCATGCTGGAGAGGACGTGGAGCAAGTGGAATACTCTTCCAATGCTGGTGGGAGAGTAAATTTATACAGCCACTATGGAAATCAATATGACAGTACTTCAGGAAGTTGAAAATTGATTTACCTCAAGATCCACCTATACCACTTGGTTATATATACAAAGGATGCTTCATACTATTATAAGGAGAATTGCTCAACCATGTCCCTTGCTGCTCTATTCATAACAACCAACAACTGGAAAGAGTGTAGATAACCCTCTACAGAAGAATGTTTAAAGGTGTGAGTGTAGATGTCGCTCCACAGAAGAATGTTTAAAGATATGTGGTACATTTACACATGGAGTATTACTCAGCCATTAAAAAAAAATGACATCATGAAATTTTCAGGCAAATAGGTGGGACTAGAAAAAAATCTCATCCTGAGCAAGATAAACCAAACACAGGAAGACAAATATGGTATATATAGATATAGATATATAGATATAGATATATAGACATAGATATATAGATATAGATATATAGATATAGATATATATATAGATATGTGTGTGTATGTGTGTGTGTTAAAAATTAAATAAATGATAACAAAGCTACAGTCTGTACATTCAGAGAGGTTATGTACAGAGAAAGGTATTAGGGAAGACACATAGATCTACCTAGGAGGTGAAAATAGATTTACAAATTGATTGAGGCCAGGTGTAGACAATAATGTAAGTATCCATTGAGTAACAGGTTGAGGAAGGGAATGCAGAGACTGACAGCAGGAATTGAGGGGTCCTTGAGGGGTGAAATGGAAATCTAATGCAGTGGGAACTCCCTACATTGTGTTCAGGTATTCCCAATAAAGTCTCCTAATTCTGGGGGACACAGAGTCCCAACTGGTTATCGCTTTTCACCAGAGGAGGGTTACAAAAGCAGGACTGGGTTACATGCAATTGATCTGTAAGCTGAGGGAGTTCCATGGAAACGCCCAAATAACCCCGTCTGTTGCTAAGACAATGAGTTGCTCAACTTTGCAATCTGGCAACAAGGCCCCATTGTTGAAACACAATACACACTACTCATGGAACATGGAGAAAATCAAGCTGGTGGTTACATGGAGCCTTTACCCTGTATTCTCATGTCTTTATTGCGGGAAGATAATTTGCAGGCTGCCAGAAGAGGAACGTAAACACCAACCCAGCCACAAACCTTTGGCCTACAATCTTTCTTTTCCACAAGATATGCTAGAGCAGTGGTGGCATAGAACGTGTGTGGGAGTAGCCAACCAACGTCTGCTTTGACTTAACGCCACACTCCACGAGTCAGAACCCAAAACCAACACGGCTTGGGTGACCAAAAGCAGAGACGAGATATCCCAGCGTCCTAGAGTAAAACTAAATACTTTTGGTTTAAAAACAAAGTAGTAGCAAGAGAATGAATCCTAATAGTATTTTGCTATCATCAGAGAAGCTTCCTCCTACAGCAGACAGGAACAGATGCAGAGACCCACAGCTGGACATTACATGGAGAGCTCTTCAAACCTATAGCTCTCATTGGGATGTCTCCATCAAATCCCTCCTCTCAGAATTCAGGGCACTCCGTGGAAAGAGAGTCAGGAGTGTCAGAACCAAAGGGGACAGCGGACACCAGGAACACAAGACCCTCAGAATCAACTAAGTAAGGCAAATATGAACTCAAAACTGAAGAAGCAAACACACGTCATTTGCATACATATTATAGCTTTCACCTTAGTATTTTTACAGGATTCCTGAGTGTGTGAACAAGTGAGTCTCTGATCCTCATGCCTGCTGATAGGGGTCTTTTCCTTCTGTTGAGTTGCCTTGCCAAGTCTTGATATGATGATTTTTGGTTCATCTTACTATATTTCATTTTGTCATGTCTGGTTGTTCACTCTTAAAAGCCTCTTCTTTTCTAATGATGAACCAAAAGGAAGTGGATCCAGAAGGAATGAGAGCTGGGGAGGAACTGGGAGGAAAAGAGGGGGGAGAAACAGTAATCAAGATACATTGTCTAAAAGAAGAATCTATTTTCAACAAAAGGAAAGTAATGGAAAAAACGTTATTACCATTAGCAGAAAGTTGGGGGGAAAACCCTAGATGTCCCTCAACAAAAGAATGAATATAGAAAATGTGGTACATTTACACAATAGAATATCACTCAACTTTTAAAAATAATGACATCATGAAATTTTCAGGTAAATGGACAGAAGTAGCAAAAGTCATCCTAAGTAAGGTATCCAAGACCCAGAAAGACATGGTATGTATTAGCTTATACATGAATATTAGCTGTTAAGTCAATGATAACCAAGCTGCAATCCATAGAAGCATGGAAGGTAGGTATAAAGTATGGGATCATAGGGTATAAACAGACCTCCTAAGAAAGGAGAAATAAAGTGGATAATTATGACTGGAAGGGACTGGAATGTGGGGATTAAGAGGATGTGGAAAGAAGGGAGAAGGGGATGAGGAAGGAAATACAGATAGGCACAGCTAAAATAAGGGACATTTAAGGGGTAGTCAGAAAACCTATCAGGCAGTGGTGGTGCATGCCTTTAATCCCAGCTCTTGGGAGGCAGAGGCAGGTGGATCTCTGTGAATTCAAGGCCAGCCCAGTCTACAGAGTGAGATCCAGGACAGGTACCAAAACCACACGGAGAAACTCTGTCTCAAAAAAAAAAAAAAAAGAAAAAGAAAAAGAAAAAGAAAACCTAGTACAGTAGAAACTTCCTAAAATATATACTAAATGAAATTAACAAATAATAGGGAAATAGACTCCTAACTGGCTGTCTCTTGCAAACAGGAAGCTTCCAGCACCAGGATTATGTTAGACCTAATTGGTTGCTGGCCAAAGTAAACCCATGGGAATCCCCAAACAACCCAGGCTGTTGCTATGAGTATAGGCTGCCCTCCACACACACAGCAAGACCCTATTGCTAAAGCCAATACTTACACAACTCATTGAACATGGAGAAGTTGAGGTGATACCTACAAAGATCCTTCATCTCTATGTTCTGGCATGTTTTGTACAGGAAGGTACTCTGCAGGCTACCAAAAGGAACCATAAACACCAAGCCAGCCACAAACTGATCTACTGCAGTTCCTGTCTTCAAGATATGCTAGTGTAGTGGTGGCACAAACTTAAGGGACTAACCAATCAATAACTGATTTGACTTAAGGCAAACTCCATGAGATGGAGCCCATATTCAACACTGCTTGGATAACCAAGAACCAGGGACTAAATATCCCAGGGTCCTAGGGTAAAACCAAAACTACTGGTCCTACATAGCAAAAAAGGAAGCAAACAGAAAACATAGTTATAAAATGACTACTAATGATATTCTGCTATACTTACAGGTCATCATGACAGAAGCTTCTTCCTGCAGCCAAAGTGACATATGTAAAGACCCACAGCCAAACACTACACAGAGAGTGAAGGACCTTGGAATACTCAGCCCTAAATGGAATGTCTCCATCAAATCGCTCCCATCAGAGCCTAGGGAACCCCATTAAATCAGACACTGAAGGAATGTAAGAGCCAAGAAAACAAGGTCCTCTGAATCAACATGAGCAAAGCTCATATGAAATCACAGAGACTGAAGCAGCATGCGCAGGGCCTGCATGGGTCTGCACCAGGTCGTCTGTGGATATATTATGGTTTTCATGTTAGTGTTTTTATGGGATACTTTAGTGTGTGAAAGAGTGTCTCTGACTCCTGTGCCTTCTCTTGGGCTCATTTTCTTCTGTTGGTTTGTCAAGTCCAACTTTGATGTGCTAGTGTATGTTTCTTCTTATACTTTATTTTTTTTTATTTTTTTATTTAAATATTATACATCAGCCATGGTTTCCCCTGTCCTTCCCCCTCCCGCCTCCACCTCCACCTTCCCCCAGCCCCTCCCATCCATTCCCATGTCCTCCAGGATCAAGGGACTCCTGGGGATTCATTTAAACATGGTGGATTCAGTACAGGCAGGTCCTATCACCTCCTTCCAGACTGAGCAAAGTGTCCCTGTATAAGCCCAAGGTTTCAAACAGCCAGCTCATGCACTAAGGACAGACCCTGGTCCCACAGCCTGGGTGCCTCCCAAGCAGATCAAGCTATTCAATTGTCTCACTTATCCAGAGGGCCTAATCAAGCTGGGGCTCCATAGCCTTTGGTTCATAATTCATATGCTTCCATTAATTTGGCTATTTGTCCCTGGGCTTTTTGCAATCTTGGATTCAACAATTCACACTCTTGCAGACCCTCCTCTTTCTCGACAGTTGGAAACCTGGAGCTCCACCTGGGGCCTGGCTGAGGATCTCCTGCATCCACTTCCATCAGTTATTGGACTAGAGTTCCAGCACGACAGTTAACAGTGTTTAGCTATCTGATCACTGGACTAGGTCAGATCAGGCTTTCTCTCGACCATTGCCAGCAGTCTACAGAGGATGTATCATTGTGGATTGTTGGGGACCTCTCCAGCACTCTGCCTATTCCTGTTCTCATGTGGTCTTCATTTATCATGGTCTGTTATTCCTCATTCTCCCTTTCTGTTCTTGATCAAGCTGGGATCTCCAGCTACCCTAAGCTTTCTTTCTCTCAAATCTTGCCCTTCATTACGCCCACTGTCATCCAGGTTGTTCATGTAGATCTCATCCATTTCTCTGTCATTGGGTGATCCTTGGGTCTTTCCTAGGGTCCAGTTTTCTAGGTAGCCTCCCTGGAGTTGTGTAGCAGTCTAGTCATCTTTGTTTTACATCTAATATCCTCCTAGGAGTGAGTACATACCGTGTTTGTCCTTCTGAGTCTGGGATACCTCACTCAGGATGATTTTTTCTAGATCCATCCATTTGCCTGCAAACCTCATGATGTCATTGTTTTTCTCTGCTGAGTAGTACTCCATTGTGTATATGAACCATATTTTCTTTATCCATTCTTCACTTGAAGGGCATCTAGGTTGTTTCCAGGTTCTGGTTATTACAAACAAAGCTGATATGAACATAGCTGAGCAAATGCCCTTGTGGTGTGATTGAGCATTCCTTGGGTATATGCCCAAGAATGCTACAGCTTGGGCTTGGGGGAGATGGATTCCCAATTTTCTAAGGAAGCACCATATTGATTTCCAAAGTGGCTGTACAAGCTTGCATTCCCACCAGCAGTGGAGCAGAGTTCCCCTTGCTTCACATCCTCTCCAGCATAAGCTGTCTTCTGTGCTTTTGATCTTAGCCATTCTGACAGGTGTAAGGTGGTATCTCAGAGTCGATTTGATTTGCATTTCCCAGATAATTATGGATGTTGAGCAATTCCTTAAATTCCTTTCAGCCATTTGAACTTCCTCTGTGGAGAATTCTCTGTTTAGTTCTATAGCCCATTTCTTAATTGGACTGTTGGGCATTTTGATGTCTAATTTCTGGAGTTCTTCATATATTCTGGATATCAGCCCTCTGTTAGGTGTGGGATTGGTGAAGACCTTTTCCCATTCTGTAGGCTGTCACTTTGTCTTGTTGACCATGTCCTTTGCTCTACAAAAGCTTCTCAGTTTCAACAGGTCCCATTGATTGATTGTTTCTCTCAATGTCTGTGTTGTTGGTATTATATTTAGAAAGTGATCTCCAGTGTCAATGCATTCAAGAGTACTTCCTACTTTCTCTACTATCAGGTTCAGAGTAGCTGGATATATGTTAAGGTCTTTGATCCACTTGGATTTAAGTTTTGTGCACAGTGACAGATATGGATCTATTTGCAGCCTTCTACACATTGACATCCAGTTATGCCAGCACCATTTGTTGAAGATGTTTTCTTATTTCCATTGTACATTTTGGGCTTGTTTGTCAAAAATTATATGTTCATAGGTGTGCGGGTTAATGTCAGGGTCTTCAATTCGATTCCATTGGTCCACGTGGCAGTTTTTATGACAGTACCAAGCTGTTTTTATTACAGTAGCTCTATAGTAGAGCTTGAGGTCGGGGATTGTGATGTCTCCAGAGGTTGTTTTATTGTATAGGATTCTTTTGGCTATCCTGGGTTTTTTGTTTTTCCATATGAAGTTGAGTATTAATCTTTCCAGATCTGTGAAGAATTATGTTGGTAATTTGATGGGAATTGCATTGAATCTGTAGATTGCTTTTGGTAAGATCGCCATTTTTACTATGTTAATCCTGCCTATCCATGAGCATGGGAGATCTTTCCATTTTCTGACATCTTCTTCAATGTCTTTTTTCAGGGATTTAAAGTTCTTGTCATATAGGTCCTTCACATGCTTACTTAGCGTGACCCCAAGGTATTTTATACCACTTGTGGCTATTGTAAAGGGTGATGTATCTCTGATTTCCTTCTCATACTGTTTGTCTACTGTATATAGGAGGGATACTGATTTCTTTGAGTTGATCTTGTATCCTGCAATGTTGCTGAAGGTTTTTATTAGCTGTATCAATTTCTTGGTTGAACTTTTGGGGTCACTCATGTATACTAACATGTCATTTGCAAATAGGGAGAGCTTGACTTCTTCCTTTCCAGTTTGTATCCCCTTAATCTCTTTATGTTGTCTTATACTCTGGCTAGAACTTCAAGTACTATATTGAATAAGTAGGGGGAGAGGGGACAGCCTTGCCTTTGTTCCTGATTTTATTGGTATTGCTTTGAGTTTCTCTCTATTTAATTTGATGTTGGCTGTTGGCTTGCTGTAGATTGCCTTTATTATGTTTAGGTATGTTCCCTGTATTCCTGATCGCTCCAAGACCTTTATCATGAAGGGGTGTTGGATTTTTTCAAATGCCTTTTCTGCATCTAGTGAGACGATCATGTGGTTTTTTTCTTTGAGTTTGTTTATATTGTGTATTACATTGAAGGACTTTCGTATGTTGAACCACCCTTGCATCCCTGGGATGAAGCCTACTTGATCATGGTGGATAATTGTTTTGATGTGTTCTTGGAGTCTGTTTGCCAGAATTTTATTGAGTATTTTTGTATCAATGTTCATGAGGGAGATTGGCCTGTAGTTCTCTTTCTTTGTTGTATCTTTGTTTGGTTTAGGAATCAGGGTAATTGTAGCCTCATAGGAGGAGTTTGGTAATATACCTTCTGCTTCTATTGTGTGGAACAATTTAAAGAGTATTGGTATTAAGTCTTCTTTGAAGATCTGGTAGAATTGTGCACTGAAACCATCAGTTCCAGGGCTTTTTTTGGTTGGGAGACTTTTAATGACTGATTCTATTTCCTTGGGGGTTATTGGACTATTTAAATAGTTCATCTGGTCTTGATTTAACTTAGGTATGTGGTACCTATCCAGAAAATTATCCATTTCATTTAGATTTTCCAGTTTTGGGGACTAGAGGATTTGAAGTATGACCTGATGATTCTCTGGATTTCCTCATTGTCTGTTGTTATGTCCCCCTTTTCATTTTTGATTTTGTTAATTTGGATTCTCTTACTCTGTCTTTTGGTTAGTTTGGATAAGGGCTTGTCTATCTTGTTGATCTTCTCAGAGAACCAACTCATTGTTTTATTAATCCTTTGTATTTTTCTCTTTATTTCAATTTTATTGATTTCAGCTCTCAATTTGATAGTTTCTTGGCGTCTGTTCCTCCTCGGAGACTTTGCTTCTTCCTGTTCAAGGGCTTTCAGGTGTGCTGTCAAGTCACTAGTGTGAGATTGCTCCATCTTCTTTATGTGGGTGTTTAGTGCTATGAATTTCCCTCTTAGCACTGCTTTCATAGTATCCCATAAGTTTGGGTATGTGGTGTATTCATTTTCATTGATCTCTAGGAAGTCTTTAGTTTCTTTCTTTATTTCTTCCTTAACCCATTGGTGATTCAGTTGAGCATTGTTCAGTTTCCATGAGATTGTAGGATTCCTGTAGTTTTTTCTGTTGTTGAAATCCAACTTTAAACCATGGTGGTCTGATAGAACACAGGAGGTTATTCCAATTGTTTTGTATCTGTTGAGATTTGTTTTGTGGCCAAGTATGTGGTTGATTTTAGAGATGGTTCCATGGGGTGCTGAGAAGAAGGTATATTCTTTTTTGTTTGGGTGGAATGTTCTGTAGATATCGATTAAGTCCATTTGAGACATAACATCAGTTAAGTCCATTATGTCTATGTTAAGTTTCAATTTGACCGATCTGTCCAGACATGAGACTGGGGTGTTGAAGTCTCCCACTATTAATGTGTGGGGTTTTATATGTGATTTAAGCTTTAGTAATGTTTATTTTACATAGGTGGGTGTCCTTGTGTTTGGGGCATAAATGTTCACAACTGAGACTTCATCTTGGTGGATCTTTCCTGTGATGAGTATGTAATGTCCTTCATCATCTCTTTCGATTGATTTTAGTTTGAAGTCTATTTTGCTGGATATTAGGATGGCTACACCAGCTTGCTTCTTAAGACCATTTGATTAGAAAGTCTTTGCCCAGCCTTTTATTCTTAGGAGGTGTCTGTCTTTGAATTTGAGGTGTGTTTCTTGTATGCAGCAGAAATATGGGTCCTGTTTTCGTATCCATTCTGTTAGTCTGTGTCTTTTTATAGGTGAATTAAGTCCATTGATATAAAGGGATATTAATGACCAGTGATTGTTAGTTCCTGTTGTTATTTTTATTTTTTGGTGGTAGGATGTGTGTACTTCTCTTCTTTGGGGTTTTCTGTTGTGCTGTTATATTTTGCCTGTGTTTTCATGGGTCTATCTGCCTTCCTTAGGTTGGAATTTTCCTTCTAGTGCTTTCTGTACGGCTGGGTTTGTGGATAAGTATTGTTTAAATCTGGTTTTGTCTTGGAAGGTCTTGTTCACTCCATCTATGATGATTGAAAGTTTTGCTGGGTGTAGTCTAGGCTGGCATCCATGGTCTCTTAGTGTCTGCATTATATCTGTCCAGGTCGTTCTGGCTTTCAAAATCTCCATCAACAAATAGGGTGTTATTCTGATGGGTTTGCCTTTACAAGTCACTTGGCCTTTTTCCTTTGCTGCCTTTAATATTCTTTCTTTATTCTGTATGTTTAATTGTTTAATTATTATGTGGCGAGGGGACTTTTTTGGGGGGGTCTAGTCTGTTTGGTGTTCTATAGGCTTCTTGTATCTTCATAGGCATTTCCTTCTTTAAGCTGGAAAGTTTTCTTCTATGATCTTGTTAAATATATTTTCTGTGCCTTTGAGTTGGTATTCTTCTCCTTCCTCTATCCCTATTATTCTTAGGTTTGGTCTTTTCATGGTGTCCCAAATTTCGTGGACATTTTGGGTCATGACTTTGTTGGTTTTAGTGTTTTCTTTGACTAATGAATGTATGTCTTCTACCTAATCTTCAACACGAGAGATCCTCTCTTCCATCTCTTGCATTCTGTTGGTTATACTTGCCTCTGAAGTTCCTGTTGTTTACTCAGATTTTCTATTTCCAACATTCCTTCTGCTAGTGTCTTCTTCATTTTTTCTATTTCCCTCTTAAGGTTGTGGATTGTCTCCCTTGGTTTTTCATGATTTTCTTTCAGGGACTTATTGTTTTCTTCTGCTTTAATTGTCCTTTCCTCTAGTTTTTTTATAGCGTCCTTCCCATTTTTTGTTTGTCTGTTCCTCTACTTTATTTTTGATTTCTTCTCTATAAGGCTCTAGCCTCTTCATGATGTTACTTATAAGGTTGTTTTCTTCTTCTTCCATTCCGTGATGTTCAGGTCTAGCTGTTGGAGAAGGGCGAGGTTCTGGTGATGCTGTTATTGCTCTTTATTTTGTTGTATGTACTTATGCCTTGATGTCTGCCCATCTCCTCTTGTGTTTGTTCTTGGTCTTATCAGTGTACTTGGTCCAGAGAGAGTTGACAGATTTAGGGAGCCTCTCACTGGTCAGGATGGAAGCTCTGGGCCAGATGGGAGCGCTGGTCCTGATTAGAGTGCTGGCTGGATAGGAGCTGCAGGGCTGGACTCTGAGTCTTGGGAAGTCCCTGGGGTCTCCTTATTTTGTCCAGATGGGAGCTCCTCTTTTCCAGATGGGAGTTCCTCTGGTCTCTCATGCAGATGGGAGTTCCAGGGCAGGATGGAAGCTTGGGGCTGGTCTCTGATTCTCAGGAAGTAGCTGGGGTTTCCAGCAGATGGGTGTGGGGGCAGGGTGTGGAAACTGCAGCATCTGCCTGCAGTCTTGGAAAATGGGAGCCTTCCTGTAGGGCCTGCAGGTTGGCAGGAAACTGGGGCCAAGTTGGTCAGTTCCTCCAGGAGTGGCCTGTGTCCAGCGATGGGACTCAGGGGCTGTTGCCTCTCTGGCTATAACCCCAGGCACTCACCTCTCCTCCAGAAGGGAGTTCCTGGGCAGATGGGAGCTGAGGGTTAGTCTCTGAGTCTGAGGAAGTGGCTGGGGTCTTGAGCAAATGGGTGTGGGAGCAGGGTGTGGAGACTGCAGTGTCTGCCTGTAGTCTTAGAAAAAGGGCTTGTTTTATTTTATTATTATCTCTTAGAATCCTGGGTTTTTTTTGTTTGTTTGTTTTATTTTTTAATGGAGACAGAAAGGCCATAGATTCATATGGGAGAGGAGATGGGGAAGAACTTGGAACATCAGAGGACATGGAAACTATAATTAATATACATTATGTGAGTAAAGAATGTATTTTCAATAATAGGAAAAAAATAAAACCACAAAGTAAATTCATCCAAAACAGATAAATAAATGATAAAAGTAATTTAAAAAAGATGTTACAAACCCTTTCTAAAATTATTACATTTCAAAATACCTGTTCCTAGACTATAGGTAGTTCTTTGAACTCCCCAGTAAGTATTCAGAATATTGGTATAGAATCATGCTAAAAAAAAATTGAAAAAAATATGTGATATGAATATTTATGCTAGAAAGTAAAAAATCATTTAAGGCATGAATTTTTAAATTGAAAAAGCTCATAAATTATTTAATCAATCTATTCATGATAAAAGGACTAGAACTGTATAAAATTACTTGTTAAAAATAATAACTGTTAATTATAAAGGGAAGAGAGAAAGAGAGTGATAGATTTCTTGACATTTAAAATTTATATGAGGATATACCACATTCCCAGCTACTTCTTTAAAAGTTTCTGTGTCTAGCTTATCCATAAGGAGTGTTCCCTACACCGTAATAAATACTGCTAAGTTTGCACAGAGAAAAGTTGAGTCCATACATTTGGAAATCTAAAAATTAGAAGAAATCTTAGGAGATGTTGCTGTACAAACAAAGAAAAAAAAAAGAGGCTTGAGAAAGAAAATAAGTTCCTGGTATCCAAACACCAAATAATATGTGTATGTTGATTGAAAATCAGAGAGTAAAGAATGGAACAAGAGTGGATGGATAAATAATGGAGAAAGAACTGAACATGTAGCCACAATATCTAGGAATGTGGTGTGTGTGTGTGTGTGATATAAATGTTGTGCGCTTGTGACCAAAACACCTGACATAAAAAATGTAAGGAAGGCATTGAGGTGTAATTTATTTTATTCACAGTTTCAGAGGCTTGTGTCCATCTTTGTGAGGAAGATGTTGTGGATCTGAAATAATCAAATAATGACACCCAATGAAAAGAGTCACAGTAGATGGAAAGCAGAGGACAGCTGTTATCACAATACACATGCACCTACACACACACACACACACACACACACACACAGAGAGAGAGAGAGAGAGAGAGAGAGAGAGAGAGAGAGAGAGAGAGATGAGCTCATGCCACAACAGATTAAAAAAAATGCACAGCAAGAGTTAATTTAGATCATGTCAAATGGGAAAAGCAGAGAAGTAGTTTAAGACACTGTATTCAAAGGTCCTGCACAGAAGACAGAGTTAGGCTACAAAACAATGGCTTATCTTGTAGTAGTACAATGATAAAGCATTGTCTTAAATAACTGTTGACAGGACTTCTCAGCACTTCACATATTAATAAAAATGGTTAGGAAAATATTATTAATTGTGTAAACAAAAGCCACATGGATTATTCAGGCTGTAGTTAACCTTTGCTTGACATATTTTTTTAATGTATATATTTATTTTGGTTTTGTGAGAAGGATTCTCAGCTTGTATCTGTGGCAGCCTGGAATTTATGACTGTTTTATGCCTCTATCTTATAAGGACATGACTTCTACTCCTATTTCAGGGTATTTCCTTCAGAAATATTTTTAATAAAAATAATGCCACTGTGGGGTGAGGATGTAGCTCAGTGGTATTGTGCTTGCCTAGCCAGTAGAAGGCCCTGGGTTCAGTCATCAACTTGGGGGGAAACAAAAATAATGCTACTGAAAACAATACAATTTTTTTGAGATTTGTACATTTACTTTTTTGTTCAAATCTACTCTATAGGAAGAACTGAGCAAAAAAATATTGAATATGTATTAGTAAATTTTTAATAGAATTTTACTTGTACTTTCAAAATAACAGAATAACAGCATCATGGTTCATTTCAAGTATAATTCTTAGAACTCTAAATGTTTACAAATTCTTTTACCTAGAATGAATTTTAAAATTTTTAAATTCTACTCTTTACCACACACACATTGTACCTTCTCTTTGGCTTTCCCCTGTTCCTTGTTGTGTGAATTCTAATTGTTCTTAATAACAAAAACCCAAAGACAGATATTGGGAGGAGACTGTAGCTCAACCTTTTGCTTCTGAGTTGTCATGGAGGTAAGAGGTGACTTTGGCTAGCTGTTTCAGTTCTCTGATCTTTTGGCATTTGCCCTTTTATATAACTCCAGGTGTTTATTATAAGACCAATTAGAATTCTCACTACAATCGCTAGAAAAAATCATCCTGAGTGAGGTAACCCAGACTTAGAAGGAGGAACATGGTATGTACTCACTAATAGGAGGATACTAGATGTAAAACAATGATGACTACACTGCTACACTACTCCAGGGAGGCTACCTAGAAAACGGGACCCTAGGAAAGACACAGGGATCACCCAATGACAGAGAAATGGATGAGATCTACATGAACAACCTGGACGACAGTGGTAGTAAGGAAGGACAAGGTTTGAGGGAAAGAGAGCTTAGGGGCGCAGGAGATCCCAGCTGGATTAAGAACAGAAAGTGAAAACGAGGAACAATAGACCATGATAAATGAAGACCACATGAGAACAGGAATAGGCAGAGTGCTCGAGAGGTCCCCACAAATCCACAATGATATATTATTCTCTGTAGACTGCTGGCAATGGTCGAGAGAAAGCCTGATCTGACCTAGTCTGGTGATCAGATGGCCAAACACCCTAACAGTCGTTCTGGAACTCTCATCCAATAACTGATGGAAGTGGATGCAGAGATCCTCAGCCAGGCCCCAGGTGGAGCTCCAGGTGTCCAATTGTTGAGAAAGAGGAGGGACTGTAAGAGCGTGAATTGTTGAGACCAAGATTGCAAAAAGCACAGGGACAAATAGCCAAACGAATGGAAGCACGGGGACAAATGGAAGCACATGAATTATGAACCAAAGGCTGTGGATCCTCCAGCTGGAGCATTCTCTCTGGATAAATGAGACAATCACATAGCTTGAACTGTCTGGGAGGCACCCAGGCAGTGGGACCAGGACCTGTCCTGAGTGCATGAGCTGGCTGTTTGGAACCTTGGGCTTACACAGGGACACTTTGCTCAGTCTGGAAGAAGGGGACTGGACCTGCCTGTACTGAATCCACCAGGTTTAAGTGAATCCCCAGGGGAGTCTTAGTCCTGGAGGAGATGGGAATGGAGGGGAGGGGATGGGGGCAAGGTGGGGTAAGTGTGGGAGTGGGGAGGACACGGGAACCCATGGCTGATGTGTAAAATTAAAACACAAATATAATAATAATAAAAAAGTACATTTTTATTAATATGTCTGTGTAATAATTTTGAAGTCAGGGAATCTGATATTCCTGGATTATTTTTTCTTGGTTAAGATTAGTTTTGTTACTTGTGGTTTTTTATATTTCATTAGAAATTTTTTGTTTTCTTTCTTTTTTTTTTTAATTTGTAGCAAAAAAGAAATCCTTAACCAGAGGAATTTTATTAGGTGTTCCACTGAATACAAAGTTGCTTATAGTAGTATGGTAGTGCATCAGGTTATTTCTTCTAATCAATGAACATTAATGTATTTCCATTTACTTTTGTCTCCTTTATTTTCTTTCATAGATTCCTTTTACCATTTTCAGCATACATCTCTAATTTCTATGCTTAAGTTACATTTACTGTTTATGTTGTGAATGCCATTGCTTTCCCTTTTAGAGAGTTTACTTTAGCTGAGTATGATAACACAACCATAACCAGCAATCACAAGGTAGAGGCAGAAGGATCATGAATCCTGTCTCTTTAAAGTGCTTGAGCAAATCTGCTGCTGCATTTCTCTACAAATATCTCAAATTGGTCACATTATTTTTTTTCTCCCAGGTTTTCTTTTAGTTGGATTGAACAGGAAAATTAATCTCAGCAAACTACTTTATAGTTTCTACATGTGTCTTATCAGTATCTACACATACCTCCTCACAGACAGGAAACATCCGCTATACTAGTCCAAGGACCACCATTAGAGTAGTGAGCCTAATTCTTCTAACATAATCAAACTCAAACTCTGATTACTACTAATGCTCAGTGGCCATATGAACGTCATACAAACCTTCCTAATCCCTGACATACCTTGGTAAATAAACAGTATCTATGTAAATCTGTGATTAAGGTTAGTATAAGAGCTCAAAAATAATATAGTATACTACTCAGTAAATGTGGGAACCCACAGTGACTCCATCTTGTGGCTTGATTTTTTTGACTTAGGGTCAGAGAGTTCAAGCTTGCTTTTGCTCCTCAGGGCTGAATACCAGGATGTTTTGCCAAAGGCCATGGTCACCAGATGCCCCGAGAATTAAAGAGGTGTTTACACTTGTCTGTTCCTTGAACCATGGTGTCCTTAAGAAAAGGAGGTCTTTTTCCTCCTTGCTTTCTGTATATAAAGGCCATGAGAATTAAATTCAAGGCTACAGCAAAACAACAACAACAACAACAACAATGAACGTTTGTTTTTAAAAACTGTGTACATACAGTAAGTATTTATCTCCATATTCTTAGAAAGTGTTTGAGATCATTCCATGATTTATATACTTGAAACACATATTTAAAATACGATCATATATATTCAACTTTTACCCAATATTAATTCCCAAACAAACAAAACACAAAGGTTGTGAAGGCTGCATAATATCACTTTGAGAAACCATAAAGCCCCAGTGTTTGCCAGACAATACCTAGAAGTTTATTATCATAATCTGTTGTTGTAACTTTTGTTGGTAATTGTCACCAGAAACTCATTCTGAAATACCCGAGAGTCATATTTCTTACCAAAACTTGGTATTATCAATGTGTCTTTTAATATATTTGTAAACAGTCTATGTATTAAAAACACTATAAGAAAAATATTTTAATTTTGCCACATGTAACATGAAAATATGTCAAAGATGATATTTATGAATGGATATAACAGACTCTACTGAGCAATAGTAGCACAACATATCTATATTTGAGCTATGATTATTTACACAGATGAATAAACTATAGAAATGTATCAAAATATGATCAGTATTTGTGACTTATTGATTTTTATTTTTACTATGCTTGCAAAAATAGCATCAAAGACAAAGCTAGGATTTATTATATTTCCAAAATCTTTGATATTCAAAGATAGAATAGGCTTAACATTTAATCTTACAAATAACTTTATCAGAAATATTAGAGATTTTTCTGTAGTGTGCTTCTGATGAGAGTTTATGAAAAAATGATTTTCTTTCTGAACTTCACCATCTGGGAGGCAGTAACATTCAAGTTCCTACCACTGGGATTTACTGGTGTATTACTTACATGAAGGGTTCAATGGTGGTTCCTTACTGCCTTCAGGCTTTACACAAGAACGTTAAGTTGTGTTGAGAACTGTCACTGTTTTAAATTTCTAAATAATTATGAGTTAAAATTAATTTAAAAACTGTGAGGAGTAGAGCTAGTTTTCATTAAAATAACCCATAGTAATAAATACATTCTCATAAAATTGTAATCACAAGTATAATTGACATAACTTAAAATAGTACCCCAAAACATCAATCTTTTTGAAGTCAATTTCATAACAATGAAAAGCTGCCAAGACCCATATTTTATTTCACCCTTATCAAATTTCCAATCTTTTCGATGTTTACCTTGTCACTCAACATGACAGCATTTGAGTTCTCCTTGGTCAAAATAGAGCATAGGGCAGGCTCTATCATGAAGAGAAACTAAATGTAGAAAAGAATTGGTATACACTCATCACTTCATTATTTCCCATGGAAAATTACATTCTTCATGGAATTAGACTTCACCAATATATGAAAATACAATATATAATAAAACCTAGCACACGATTAAGGTATACTAGATTATTTCCTGTTTAAAATATAAAATCTTATAAAGATCCACTGTTTTCCAAAATCATGAATATTTTCATATTTACTTTATATTGTTCCCCATACAGCTATGGAATTTTTCTCTAGATAATGTACAAACAGACTTTTTTCTATATTTAAAATCCAAACTAAAGATAAGACATATTTAAATCATGTTATGTCATGTATGCAATTGTAATTTATTTCTACAACGAAAAGGATGGGAAATAACTATCATACTATAATTAAACGTGATGAGTATTTTTATATTATTTTAATCTTAATTTCATTCTTCATAGATATTGCATTATGAGGATTCCATTAGAGCCACAGTGGTATAGTCCATGTTGCTTGTTGGTTGTGTTTTGGAATATATATAGGTCAGAAATCTTTCATAAGCTAGAACTCCAACAAGAATCAATTTGATGAGTCTTTTATTATACATATGCCACATATATAGGCATCTTGTCACACATTACTTTATTAAGCATTATGCTGTTTAGAACAGGAAAACGCTGCAAAAAGTCTCTAATGTATAGCTTTTATTTTCCAGGAAACTTGCTGTGTGCAACCTCAGCTGTTCTTGTCAATAAATAGTTATTAATTAGACAATGCTCTGCTTGTAACCAACAGCACAGTAACACATCTCTTGAATACCCATGACCCAATGATAGATTTTGAGCATATCAAGCATGATTCTAAATACCAAATCACAGAAAAATACAAGTCTATGTATAAAACAGGCTAAGTTCACCACACCACCTTAGAAGAGTAAGTTCTAACTCACTCTTGGGGTTTTCTGTACTCATGAGAGTGTTCCTATCATTTTGTACATTATTTTCTGGTCAGTTATAAATTCTGAAATGCAAAGCACTCTCTGCTGCTTCCAGAAACTTCCACAACTCCTCTCTTTGGCCTCTGACGATTACATCACAGCCACCTCTCTTGGTAGATATTAGCATTGTTTCCATTTTTTTGGTATATAACTTACATTTAGGGCAGAAGATCACTTGGGGTCAAACACAGATTCTGATCACCCAGCATTGTTGTATAAAATTGTTTTTCCTTAAGGTGAATTACACGTGGAGCAATTTAAAAACCATGAATATATTTAGCAGTAAGTAAATATTCTTTTCATACATTTTACCTGTTTTTAAATAGAGAGATAATGTCAGATTCAATAGAGGGTTTAAGTAGTGTTTGAAAATACATGGGCTAACATTATATGAGGATAGTTTAAGATTGTTTTCAAAAGTAAATTCGTCTCAATTGAGTCATTTGATAAGTGCTACTATTATGTACACTCATCATTGCGTGCGCGCATGCACGCACATGCACACACACACACACACACACACACACACCTTCCCACACCTTCCCACACCTTCCCACACCTTCCCACACCTTCCCACACCTTCCCACACCTTCCCACACCTTCCCACACCTATGTGTATAGTGTTCTTGTATAGATAAAAACCAAGTGGTATCAGTATTCAGAATCATGTGGTCATTCTTTCTGAAACCTTAAATGTGAGGCTAGAGTAATGGCTAAGAAGGTTCCTTCTTGTTGTTATGGAAGGTCTGCATTTATTCCTTCCTTGATCATATATGTATCATATTTATGCCTTTTCTTCTAATAACAAAGCCTTAGATAAATATTAATTATCCATTGACTGACAAAATTTTGTTAATATCTGGCTTCATGTTTTAATTTCATGCCCATTATTCAAAGTCTAATTTTATTATGATGTAAATGTAATTGCTTTCAAATTTTGTTTTAACAGTGACTATTATATAAACTTTTATTAATCATATGCCACAGGTTTAAATTTAATAAAACAAATTAGCTTAGTTTATAATTTGCATCAAGATACTTTTCTGTTTTTCCAAAATTTTAAATAAAAAATAACACTGATATCTCCTGAGTCTTAATTTAACTTTGTGCATATTAACTGATTCATCAAAGTGGAAGCCAGGGTCCTGGAAATTAAAAACCAAATTAGGAAGAAGGAAATTTTTGTCCTAACACTTATCACATTAGTACGTGATATGTATATCATATTTTGGAAGCATCTCACCCTGGACACAATTTCATTGTGTGTGTTCCTGCTGTTGTTTCAATGGAATTCTGTCCTGAGATGAGATTGTATAACTCAATCCATGAATCTAGGCAATCAAGACGGTGGTAGTGTGTATTGACAATTAAGTATCATTCTAGTTCTGACTCAAAATATATCTCCAAAAAAGTTTTTAGAAATGTACTATTGAAAACTTGAAACAAATGCATTAAGCAAGCTCATAAAAAGAGATAGTCAATTACAACTTTCCAAAGACTCCTGTAAAGCTATGAAGATTGCTGAATGAAAAGCTAATAACTTACTGTTACTGGCTGAGGTGTATGATAATTATATTTACATTATCTAGTGTGAGAAGGCAATGGATGTAAAAATATTAGAACAGATGAACCAATGTTGGTGTTATCTAGTAAATATTTGGACTCAGCAGAAAATCATTAAGAAACAGCAATATTGTTATTCTACTATGAAAAGAAATTTGTGAAATTTTATTGTGCCAATGGAAGCATAGTGAAATTGTCCAGTCCAAACAGTTGGTTTCACTAATCCATTCATGTCTAAATAATTTGTTTATGATAGGAAGTCAGAATTTCATGTCGATTGCCTCTTATGAGTATCAAAACAAACTCCTCCCCACAATCATTCATTAGAACATATTATTTGGAATTTATATGCATTGGGAAAAAAACTTTTCACTTTTAAGATGATGTTCACTAAATAGGCCTTTACTAATCTTAACTAAATATTTAAGTTAGGAGAGTGAAAGCATAAAATATAGCAAAAATAGCCTTTTTTTTCAAGTACCATATATGGTGAACAGTACAATTTGAGAAAAGGAATTAACTTGATGTACATAGTAGGAAATGCAAAAATTAATTCATTATTTTAAATTGATTTTTATGTAGTTCAACATTTAAAGATAAGTATTTTAATTATCATTTTTAGAGATTAAAAAATTATAATCCCTATTTTTTATACTTAACAAACTTCACACTACAATATAGTTACTGACAAATTAATATATAGAAAAATCAAAAGTAGTTATTTGACTTTTAAGTATATTTTTGTATCTTAACTATTTTCTGAAAATAAAGTTTTACTATATCTTATGAGTGTATTTAAGGGTTTTTAAAAGTTAATATCTTTTGCAGAGGATGTAACTCAGTTGAAAGAATGATAGCTTATTGACCAAGTTTCATTTCTGTGGATAAAATGCCATAACAAAATGCAACTCAGTGTAGAGAGGGGCATTTTAGCTCACACTTTTAGGTTACAATTCATTGCTGTGGGAAAGTTGCAATGGGAAAATCCTGTGACTACCAGGTACATCACACCTACAGTGAAGAGCGGCGAGAAATGAATGAATGTATGCTTGTCTGTTGCTTGTTTGTGCTCAACTAAACTTCTACACTCATCTACAGCCCAGGATGAGTTCCTTAAAGAACAATGCAGCCCCAAGTAGAGCTTGGTCTTTTTTTTTTTTTTTTTGATCTGAGGATCTAACCCAGGGCCTTGTGCTTGCTAAGCAAGCGCTAAACCACTGAACTAAATCCCCAACACAGTCTTCCTATTTTATCGACTTAATTAGAGTTATTCTCCTCAGACTTCACACTGACCAAACCAATGTAGAAAGTCTTTCATTAGGAATCTCTTCGTCAGTGCCCAGCAGTTGGATTAAAGCCTGCCCAAGAGCACATCTGAGTCTGAGGCATTTGTTCTTTTTGTATTACTGATCCTAGAACTGTAACAAATAAGAATTACAAGATTTTAAATATTATTAAAGTTATTTTTACAGTAGTTTAAATAAAACAATAAAATTTTCTAAGATGCTCTTGTTGGTATGTAATAAACTCATGGAATTTAAGAATTCCAAATCAGAGTCATGATTATTATTGGCCATGTGACTAAAGATGGGTTCTTCAGTTTATTTTGCATTTGCAAGTGTAGAGGTACAGAGAATCTACTGATTTCTCACATTTCTCACAAAGCATGTCACACCCACTTTAAAACCAGAAGCAGTAATTCACTGAGTTGGTTACTGTTAGTTTTCATCTGAGTCAGAGATTGATATTCTAATCATTTTTGAAATTAGTAAGATCACTTAGCAAGGATTATACCCAAATGACATATGATTTTAACATTAGAAGCTCTTGGAAAATATTCTGATTGATCTGGCAATATGTGTAATGTTTGACAAGTTTCAAGAGTAAAATCTACGGAATGAGTAATATTCAACAATAAATTAGAGATTTCCCAATTCTATTTCATTTATAGGAAACCCAGAAAAGCAAGTCATAAAACATATGAGTTTGAGAAATTAAGACAGTTTTTGCTTCATGGCAGAATGCTTCAAAGTTCTTATTTTCTTGATTGGGACTTTCTATTAGGTGTATGGTATGTGTCCTTTATGGAAAGAATTATATAAAAGGAAGAAGTGCCATTCACATCAATGATCAGAGTGAGATTCCTACAGATTGTTAAGGACTTCATTTTAAACCTGTGTATTTAAACATGCTACTTAATCACATGATTGTTTTACTATACATAATTATGTCTATTCTACTGTAATACACAGTCTATACTGGTACAACACAGAAAAATTAAAAGATGCTTTTCCTATTTAATATTATTATTTAATTTCACTGAGTATGTCAATTAAATGAGGCGAGATTATATGGGCACATTTAAAACATTTTTGTTCTGTTAAATAAATATCTTTATTGTTTTTAAATAAGTGCTATTTTTGTCTACATTATCTAGCATGTTTCTTTATTTATAATAAAATTTTGAGAACAGATTATTAAAAAGAAACAAAAATATCAGAGTAATTCTAGCCAAAATAAAAACACTTACTCATCTTAAAATATTTAATTCATTTCGTATTTGTAGCTGCCATCAAGGATCTCCATTTCAAATAAATTCACTAAGGCTACAACTGTCGTTTCATTAAAGATTTTTAAAAATAATTTTGAACAGTTCTCCTAGAAATTGATCTTATTACTGCAATAATTTGATCACTAAATACATGTAAAACATGTATTTTATTTAATGTACTTTGTTGAGTTTTGAAACCAATGACACACAAGTCTTTAATTACATCAGCTTTAGAAGCTTAATGTAATGAGTAATCTCGGTTCTCATTTGGATTAATGAGGAGTTAACAAGAAGCCCTACCTCTGAAAGGGATTGTGAGCATATTTTCCAGAACAAGGAAGCCCCTCCCATACAGTGGATAGTACATCTTCAGAGTGATGTCCAGCTACAAGAAGGCCTGCAGGGAAAAGCAGCTCTGCCCTTGTCTGCCTGCTTTCACTCCTTGCTAATGAGTGAATCTCCTTTGCTTTTACTTTCCACTGCTGATGCCTTTACACTCAGTGGAGCTCAGCTTCCCCAGCCTTCCAACATGGACAGAAGATCAACGTTTTCCCGAAATTATTGAGTGCTTCTGCAGCAACAGAATGGAACTCATTATTATCATCATCATCATCATCATCATCATCATTATTATATTTGTGTTTTAATTTCACATATCAGCCATGGGTTCCCCTGTCCTCCCCCCTCACGCCCCTGCCCCTACCATCCCCCCATCCCCTCCCCTCCATTCCCATCTCCTCCAGGGCTAATACTCCCCTGCGGATTCAGCTTAACCTGGTAGATTCAGTACAGGCAGGTTCAGTCCCCTCCTTCCAGGCTGAACAAAGTGTCCTTGCATATGCCCCAGGTTCCAAACAGCCAGCTCATGCACTAAGGACAGGTCCGGGTCCCACTGCCTGGGTGCCTCCAAAACAGTTCAAGCTAATTTAATTGTCTCACTTATCCAGAGGGCCTGATCCAGCTGGGGACTGCACAGCTTTTGGTTCATATTTCATGTGTTTCCATTAGTTTGGCTATTTGTCCCTGTGCTTTTTCCAATCTTGGTCTCAACAATTCACGCTCTTACAGTCCCTTCTTTCTTGCCAATTGGACTCCTGGAGCTCCACCTGGGGCCTGGCTGAGGATCTCTGCATTCACTTCCATCAATTATTGAATGAGAGTTCTAGCACGACAGTTAGGGCCATCTGATCACTAGACTAGGTCAGTTCAGGCTTTCTCTTGATCATTGCCATTAGTCTAAAATGGAAGTATCATTGTGGATTTCTGAGGACCTATCTAGCACTTTGCTTCTTCCTGTTCTCATGTGGTCTTTATTTAACTTCGTCTGTTATTCCTTGTTCTCCCTTTCTGTTCTTGATCCAGCTGAGATCTCCTGCTCCCCTAAACTCTTTTTCCCTTGAACCTTGCCCTTCAGTACCCCCTCTCTCATCCAGGTTGTTCATGTAGATCTCTTTATTTCTCCGTCATTGGGTGATCCCTGTGTCTTTGTTAGGGTCCTGTTTTCTAGGTAGCCCCCTGGAGTTGTGAGTAGCAATCTAGTCATCTTTGTTTTACATCTACTATCCTCCTATGAGTGAGCACATACCATGTTTGTCTTTCTGAGTCTGGGTTACCTCACTGAGGATGATTTTTTTCTAGATCCATCCATTTGCCTGCAAACCTCATGATGTCATTGTTTTACTCTGCTGAGTAGTACTTCATTGTGTTCCAATGTGTTCCACATTTTCTTCATCCATTCTTCATTTGAAGGGCATCTAGGTTGTTTCCAGGTTCTGGCTATTACAAACAAAGCTGATATGAACATAGCTGAGCAAATGCCCTTGTGGTATAATTGAGCATTCCTTGGTTATATGCCTAAGAGTGCTAAGGCTGGATCTTGGGGAGATGGATTCCCAATTTTGTATGGAAGTGCCATATTGATTACCAAAGTGGCTATACAAGCTTGCATCCGCACCAGCAGTGGAGCAGAGTTCCCCTTGCTCCACATCCTCTCCAGCATAAGCTGTCTTCTGTGTTTTTGATCTTAGCCATTCTGACAGGTGTAAGGTGGTATCTCAGAGTCGTTTTGATTTGCATTTCCTGGATAATTAGGGATGCTGAGCAATTGCTTAAATGTCTTTCAGCCATTTGAACTTCCTCTGTTGAGAATTCTCTATTTAGTTCTATAGCCTGGAAAGAATAATACTCAACTTCATATGGAAAAACAAAATACCCAGAATAGCCAAAAGAATCCTGTACAATAAAACCTCTGGAGGCATCATGATCCCCGACCTCAAGCTCTACTATAGAGCTACAGTAATAAAAATACCTTGGTACTGGCATAAAAACCAACATGTGGACCAATGGAATCGAATTGAAGACCCTGACATTAACCCGCACACCTATGAACATATAATTTTTGACAAAGAAGCCAAAAATGTACAATGGAAAAAAGAAAGCATTTTCAACAAATGGTGCTGGCATAACTGGATGTCAATGTGTAGAAGGCTGAAAATAGATCCATATCTGTCACTGTGCACAAAACTTAAGTCCAAGTGGATCAAAGACCTCAACATAAATCCAGCTACTCTGAACCTGATAGAAGAGAAAGTAGGAAGTACTCTCGAAAGCATTGGCACCAGAGATCACTTTCTAAATATAACACCTACAGCACAGACACTGAGAGAAACAATCAATCAATGGGACCTGTTGAAACTGAGAAGCTTTTGTAGAGCAAAGGACATGGTCAACAAGACAAAGTGACAGCCTACAGAATGGGAAAAGGTCTTCACCAACCCCACATCTGACAGAGGGCTGATATCCAGATTATATAAAGAACTCCAGAAATTAGGCATCAAAATGCCCAATAGTCCAATTAAGAAATGGGCTACAGTATGGAACTCTTGAGCCACCCAGTCTTCTGCACTGACACTAAGTTCTCAATCTACCTAGCATGTATTCACTGTTGGACTACTAAGGCCCCATCCTATAAGCCAATGAAATAAATATTCCTGCAATAGATATTTATTCTGGTTGCTCCAGTTCTCTAGAAACTAACACATTTAGTTTAATGCCAAAATTCTTAATTTTTATAAGAATTTGCAATATAATTATTAAATTGAAATCAATTAAAATATCTCAAGTAATATTCCTGTTCCCACCATTCACTAAATTGCTTTAGAAAAATGTCAACAGAAATATATACATATCTAGACTAACCCAACAGTTGTTTCATCTCTTAATTAATTTACTATTATGATTACTCTTGGTTGCTTAGTATGCTCTTCAAGATATATGGAGACTTCTTTTCTAATCCCACTAAGCTTTTTCACAAAAATTTTTAAGTTTCTTGGTATCATAACAATTAAGTGATGGTTAGATTTGGTTGTAACATGTATTGCTCATTATTCTGATAAATGACACATTTAAAGACATTGTTGGAATAATTTTTTCCAGAAGTGTGTATTTAGATATTATTTTTCTTTTTATCTCTCTAGTTAGGAATGTTGAACATAAACTTCCCTATAAAATGAAAGTTAGTTTTCCTCCAAATGCAAGAAAACTGTGTCTATTTAATCTTCTGAGAAACTCATGAAGGGTAGTATTGTGGCAATTAATAAGGCAATTCTACATGGTTTATCTGGTAGTTAAAAGAAGTTTATTTCAAGGTAACTTACAGCCAATAAAGGGTCAGTTACAGGATTTGGGAGAGGTGAGATGTAGTCCAGTGTAGTTCTCTGGAGAACGCTAAATTCGTCTGTGACCCAGCATCCAGATTTATGAGGATCCATGAGTGCAAACATATAAGCATCTCAGATCTTAAGGGGTCTTGTCTTGGCCATGCCCCAGGGGCAGGTCATAGGCAGGTTTGGCAGTTACCTGCTGCTTCATAAGGGGCAGTGTTTTGAGGTCAAAGCTGAAACAGCTACCTACTACAGGGTAGGATGTTGTCTCCTTGGGACATTTGTTACCTGAGTTTAAGAGTAATTTCAAAAATGGTGGTGCCTAATAAGTTTGTATTCCCTGGGCCATGGTGGCACACACCTTTCATCCCAGCACTCGGGAGGAAGAGGCAGGCTGCTCTTTGTGAGTTCAAGGCCAACCTGGTCTATAGAGAGAGATCCAGGAAAGGCACAAGGCTACACAGAGAAACCCTGTCTCGAAAAACCAAAATAAATAAATAAATAAATAAATAAATAAATAAATAAAAATAGAAAAATATAAATAAATAAATAAAAATTTTGTATTCCCATTTAACACTGTGATGTGCATTACTGTAGTACCCTGTCAATACCAAAAGTACTGTGGGCACCATGATCTGTCCGAAAAGAAGAGACCAAGGACACAAATGTGTTTTTTTCTTGATGAAACAATTAACTGCTTTCTCACGCCATATGTCCTTCAAATTTTCAAGAAGAAATAAAGTCAGAAATCAGAGCCGTGTTAGTTTTCAGTTTCAACAGTATCCAAACTTTTTGGGTATCTTAGAGATTCAGATTTCCAAGTTTAAAAGTGATCATTGTAAATGAAGCCTTTGCTTTAGCTCTAACATAAGAATAATTTAGCTATACATTTACAAGATACTGTCTGTTAAAAAATCACTGTAATCAATAAATACATGCATGTATTTAAAACATAGCAATTTTAATAGATATGATTTTTAGATTAATAGGAAGATATGTGGGGAATTCTCTATCATTCCCACAGTATTAGAAAAGTTACTTGAATTAGAACATTTTGTATGGAGTAAGCTTGCCTTCTAATAGATGTAGTTCTGAATGATTCAGAAATCAATACTATGTTCAATTTCCATCTCTAAATTACATTTTACTGCAGGAAATAAACTTTTAAGTTACTATGTATTTTGCAGTGTGAAAACCTATAATCATGTTTTAAGATAAACATAAGTCAAAAGTTTGCTGTATTTCTGATTAATTTTGGATTTCTGCAGATCTATTTTACCAACCTTTTAACCTGAAATATATATGGAAATAATTATTTTAAAATACAGTGCACGACCTTCTGTTTTTCTTGGGTTTTGAGAGTATTCCAAGGTCAGATTTGTTTGGAAACTTATTCTGAATATAAGACACATAAGAGCTAAATTATAAAATGATACTATGACATTTTGTTTTATGATTCCAAAATGTGGAATTTGCTCTCACTTGCCTTCAACATTGCATATCAGATTGGGGGAAATAACTTTTAACAGCTATGGTTGATTTAGCATTTTTTCTGTTTGTTAATATTTTAGAAATTGACTTCAATAGAATAATAGCTATGTAAAATTGACATTTCTATTGTGCTTTATAATGACCTAAGGAATGGGATTTATACAATTAGATAAGAAAATTTTTTTCTAATATGATTTCTTAAATTTTTTATTTCTTATTGATATGTTATTTAATTATTTTGGAAGTAAAATTGTTATACAGTTTTTTCTTTGAAAAGTATTCCTAATCACACCAGATAGAAGTTTTAATGTTATAAGAAACACATTATTCCATCTAAGTCCAGGATAGTGAACCAATGAATTATCAAAGTTGCTTACAAGATCATGAGTGAAATGAAGGCATCCACATCACTGAAAGTTATTCACTAAGGAAACTGCGTCATTGGATCTCTTTGCCCAGTATGCTTCTCCCAACAGTTTCTTCCTTCCCAGCATTGCATATTGTTTGTGTAACTTAAGAAAGGGACCTCAGGAGCCTAAGTCTCTTATGTGTTTCATGGCTCTCTTTAGGCTCTGCTCTGGTCCCATGAAGGAATGAACCTATCCAGAACAGTTACTCAACAATGTATAACAGTATAATAGTATGATGGCAAACATATAAATAATAATAATAATAATAATAATAATAATAATAATAATAATTTTCCAATACTTTAACAGATTTTATATAAATGTAATTTTATAGTCCACATTAATAGAAATAAATTATTTATTTTCTCTGACATGATAAAAATTTCAAAAGCCCTCTGTCTGAAGTTATTTTATAATTTATCTTTTCCAGTTATTTCACTCTATAATTTTCTTATCCCATTTTGGTTTTACCAATCAAAATGTGCAAATTTCAATTTCTCTGTGTGACCTTACTTGTATATGTAAACATGTTACAGTATAATTTCCTAGAAAACTGTTTAACAAATAATTTCAGTTGGTACAACCCTACTGACAATTACTATTCTCAAGTACACTGGCAAGAAAGTGTTTGAAGACTTTAGTTGCCAGTGACTACAGTATACCATTTGAATGTGAGAAAGAAAATGACAAAATCTATTTGGGCTTAGAAAAAGTGCTGGCATACTTAAAGCTTGTCCATTAAAATATGTAATAATTTTGTTCCTCATTGACACTAAAAAAGTGTGATGAAGTTTATTTCTCTAATAAACATTTTAAAATAAGTTATAGGGAATTTAATTTTATGACTTATCTATTTAAAGTTTTCATTATAAAAATTTTCTCAGCCAGGTGTGGTGGTGCACACCTTTTATCCCAGCACTCAAGAGGCAGAGGCAGGTGGATCTTGATGAGTTCAAAGCCAGTCTGGTCTACAGAGTGAGTTCCAGGACAGCCAGGGCTGTTACACAGAGAAACCCTGTCTTGAAAAAACAAAACAAAACAAAACAAACAAACAAACAAAAAACAGAAAGAAAGAAAAAGAAAATTTTTTCCTGTAATATTTAGTGCTAGAAACCTAGGTTAAAATATTTCAAATATATATGAACAGTCATAAAATTATATGAGAAAAATATGTTATTGGGAGGATACCACAATATCTATCTTTCATATTTAAAGCTGATATTTATAAAGAGAAACATTTTAGTTACAAACATCAAACATAATAACAGAACAAATAATCCTCACAGTGCAAGTTATTTTTTCTCAAATATACATCCATTAACAATAATAGAGAAGTGAAGTTTTTCCGTGATGTAATTTAATTTAATCATTATTTATTTTGACACATTACAAATTCAACTTTATAATATACAATGGTCATAGTACAAGTGGAGTGATAATAATGGATTTATAGGAAGAGTCAAATTATTGGTAAACAAGTTAATATCCTGTATCAAAATGCCATTGTGTGTTTGTGGACCATGTAACCCAACTCTATGTAAGTATTTAGTGAAGAAACCTTTCAAATATTCCTGACTTTGTATGAGAAAATTTTTCAACGGTTTTAGATCTACCAAGACAACAGACTAAGTAATAAAATGTCCAGCATGAGGAATGGATTACCTTTTTCTGAGTTGTTGCTAAGTTTGTTCCCTTAGGAACAGAAAAATTGCTGGTAAATTGACATTTTTTTTTCCTATTTACACTCTTACCTTTCTAGTAAGACCCAGTTGCCAAGAATACCACATGCTTTCTTCACAGATTATAGAGAAATAAAGGTGGTACTGACCTTGATGTTTCATCCCTACTGTCCAGCTCTCAGAGTATATGAAAGGTAGTAATGCAGAATACAAGAAGGGAAAAGTAGTCATCAATTTTTCCCAGGTTGAAACTATGAGATGTATAATAATGCATTTCCCGATACAATATGCCCTATAGTGTAACAGTGGTATGAGTGTTATAAGAGTAACAAACAACTTTCTGATTTCATTTATTGCCATATGGGATCCATATCTGGCACCACTATTTTTCCGGCTGAAATCAGTGGCTCTGTAGGTCATAGATCCTGAGCAGATTCTAGTATAATTTATCTCCTAAATGGATATTGTATTAAAGTGACTTCTAATAACATATTTCTATGTTCGTAGATTAATAAATTTCTCAACCTGTCAAAACCTTTTCTTGCCCTTGCAGTATATGGTAACTAACATAGAGATGCACAATTTGTCAATGTGCAGAGACTAAGAGACTATGTAGTACATATGCCACAATCAGACAGCTATATGTAGTCCTTCTCCTATATGCTCAGGTGACATTATAGCCAAGGGGATGGGAAGATTATTAAAGTTGTATGTGGTAGATCATTGCAAGAAAACAATATTTTCCTGGATTCAACAATATAATTGTACATATGAACACACAGCAATTGTAACAGCATGTAAAATTCATGTGCAAACTCAAGCCAGACAATGCCCCAAGATTGACAGAGCAGATAGGCTTGAATTATTTTGCCTAGCTAAGGAACTACCAGAAATTTATTGCTTCTAGCAGAGATAGAGTCATTTTTTTTTTAATTTAACATTGTATCCCCTGGTAGGCTGAAAATACTACAGTTGAGTGTGTAGGATGTAGGGGTAGATCTGAGATGGGATGAAAGGTGGTGATACAAATAGTCAAAATATGCTGCAGGAAGTTCTCAAATAAATAATAAAATATTTCAAAAATCAAAGAAAAATATCAACTCAACATTTAAATGACTTTTTAAAATTAAAAACAGACTTAAATTCATAAATCAACCTGAAATATTTTACAGTGTGTTCACTGGAATATGAACTTCTTAAGAAAGATAAATCTGAAGTTATATCTGATGATTTGTCACTTTACTTTTTAGGAAAGAAAAATTCATGAATAGGAAAGATAATCTTCCAAGTATGTTACTACCAAAGAACTAGATTTATGTATTTCAACTACAAATAATAAACTAAGTCAATTGCAGCATGGGAAGATTAATAACATAAAAATCCCCAAACTTTATAAAGAAAGCTTCAAATATTTTGGTTGATTGCTTGTGCTTATGTGTGCAACTGTAAAAATGCTTTTAGAGTGTTATGGAATTCTCAGAGCTGTTGTAATAAAGTATTCCTCTGATGATTAAGCAATGTTATTTCTTAAGCTACAGAATATATTTTACTTTAATTGGATTACTATTCAAAATATTCTAAACTAATTTCCTGTGAGTACAATATATGATGTTAGAGAAGGCATATTCAAGTATGTTTAATAAAATAAAAAAAAAATTGTTTGATGAATTGGTGCTATATTAATGACAAGCTAGCTAGATGGGGAATTCAGTTCTTGCAAAGGGGTCCACCTCAGAAAACATTTGTAAGATGTGAAAGGTAAGTATGTTATATAGTGAACTTAATGGGGGATTTTTATTTTGACAACAACTTGCATGTAACAACTTTCATTAGTACATACCCTTCTTTATTTCCTTCATTTTGCACTTTGTTTTCTGAGAGACTTGGATCATTTATTGATTACACATGACAATAGATGACACAAAGGCTTCATTCTTATCTGTTATTTTACCTGTTCCCATAACTCAATTGTGATATTACATAGGTTGTGGTAACACCCATTTTTGTAAAGAAATTTGGTGGCTTTGTGTAGAAGACCCTTTCAATGGTGAAACAAATTAAAGTATTAACAGTAACCAGCAGTTTAACCACTCCTAGATTTCTGAAAACAATGACTACTCCACCCAAGCATAAAGAAATTCCAAATGGAACCTGGCATCGTCCAGACAAATGCTTATGTAACACTGTTAGGTAAACATATTGTTGTTAAGTTTAACAAAATGGTTTCAGAGCAAACTAACTTTACAGAGAATTTTTAAAAAGATACATTTATTCAGTGCCAAGGCAACTATTACATTTAACAATCAGTAGTATGGTTAAAGAAGAGTCTGCATAAAAACACTTTGTGGGGATTATTTATGATTTCCACAGAACAGGATCTAAAATAGCCTGTAATACAATTAGTCACAAATATATTTCTGGAGTTTTCGTTTTTTATTTGTTTATTTGTTTGTTTTTGCCTGTACACAATAGTATTGTCTAAAACATGTCTTTTTTTGTGTGTGTGTGGCAGCTGGACCAGCCACCATTGTGTTTGGCTTAGTTCAAAATCTGTTATAAACTGTAGCTTCCATATCACTTCACTTGCTCTCCTCTCCTGCCAATAAATTTTTTTTGCTTCCTGGCAGTAAAACTTCCTACCACTGTTATAGTTACAGTTCTTGTTAGAAACACCATAACTAACTTGGTTTCACACTTTAGTAAAGTACTGTTCTCCATGACTGTAAAGACCTGATATTCAGACTCCAACGTATCCAAAATTTGAAGCTCGGTTGTCATAATTGCCAAAATGATTGTAGCTTTCAGCCCCTGCAAAATTGTTTTGACCATCACCAAACCCATTTTAACAATCTCCAATGCCACCATATTCACCATCACCTTAGTTACTATTAAAGTCACCATGACCACTGAAATTTTCTCCACAATCAAAATGGCAATTGTCACTAAAACCGCCTCCATGAACATTACCACAGTTTCTGGAACCCTGTGACCTCTTTGACTGATTGAAGCACTAGGCATCTATTGATTCAACGAGCTTTTCTTACTTCACAGTTCTGACCATTTATGGTATTGTGTTTCTGAATGTCTGTCTTATCCATGAAGTCATAGTTTGTCATAGATTACAACAGCAAAACCTCCCTTTGTCCCAATGCCTGTATCAGTCATGATAACAATTACTTCACTTTTCCCATATTCAAAATAATCTCATAGGTGATTTTTGATGTTCTTTGGCATCTTCTTTAAACCACAATGAAAGACCTTTTTTTTTTTACAGTTTAGTGAGCAAGTGCTCTTTGAAAATCTTGTCTTTACACAATTCGCTTGGGTTCTTCAACTCTTCCATACACCTTGTGTGGCCTTGTATTCATTAATAGTTATGTTCACTTCCTCCACAGTTTTGTATGTGACAAATCCAAAGGCTCTGGAGAGTTTGGTGTTTTATTTGGAGTACATTTTATGTTTAATGCCATGAGGTTCATGAGTGTTTCTCAATTGCTCAAATACTTCCCCAGACTCATTGGTTGTTTTATAGCTCAGCCTTCCAATGAAGAGCTGCCTTACCTCTTCTGGCTCCTTAAGAGACCTTCACTTAGACATGACTACAGGGAAATAAGAACCTTTAGTGATGCTTCCTCAGCCCCATCAATGGGAAGGAAGGAGTGAGCCATTGAATGTATCCCCTTCGACTGACATTTAATTACAAACAAAATGAATAAATTATCCCAACATTTGGAACACTTCACTGTGAATATGAGTGCCAGAAAAGGAAAAATAAATGCACTACCCTCCAAAGAGTTTGAAAGTTTAACTTACTTTTTCATTTCAGAATATTCTGGTGACATTCTAAGTTCTACATAAGAAATATACATGTATCTTGACATTTTAAAACCTGTAATTGTGTATTATAAATGTGTCTGTTGATGTCTACTCAATTGATGAATCTCAATTGCAGGCTTAACATGGTTCCCATTAATGTCCTCACAAAATTGTCAGACTGTTAATACCAGTATATAGTTTGAAACATAAGGATGTAAAACTTGTGGAAATATTATTTTTTTTATATCATTCATTTTTAGGTTCATAATAACATTGAACCCAAGGGGTTTTATGGGGATATTTTATTTGTATTGAAATGTGATTTTATTTGTATGTTAATTAAGTTGCCTTGGGGTCAGAGCAAGCCAGAGCAGAAGCTGGGTGGTGGTGGTGCATATCTTTAATCCCTGCACTTGGGAGGCAGAGCTAGGTGGATCTCTGTGTATTCAAGGATACAGCCAACATGGAGACACACGCCTTTAATCTCAATACCAACCATAGAAGACCTGGAGGTCTGTACAGACAGGCAGTGACAAGGAGGTCATGTGGTTGGGTTTACAACCAATGAGAAGGCAGAACAGAAAGTCTATTAAAAAAGAAAAAAGAAAAGAGGTACAGAAAGTAGGTCTCTTGCTGAGGGAAGGACAGGAGAGGCAGTGCAGTGTAAGTTTTATTGCTCTTAGCTATTGCTCTGACCTCTTGGCTATTAACTCTGAGTTTGGCTCTGTGTTTCTTATTTAACAAGACAGTTACATCTACAGGGTTTCAATCCTGACCCTGAAATGTTTGATGTACTCATGCATGTTGCTTATCCAAAAAGATGCTATTCAAAAAGCACTTAGTTCATAATCACTTGCTCTCAAAAGCAATCATTTGAATCAGTAGTCAATAAATATTAAAGATGTGTATTTTAAGAAGAAACCAAATTCTAGAAAGAATATGATAACATTATTCACACATTTAACATTTTAGGCAGGCCTATTCAATCATTCTCACCAGGAAATAATCTGAATGCATGATGAAAAAAAAAAAAAAAAAACAACTATATACTTTGTGAATTATGTCATGTACCTGAAAAGAACAACATAATATAGTACTGCAATAAACATTTTTTAAAATCCCAGATACTTAACTAGAAATGGAATCCAGTCTATATAAGAGTTGTGGGGTAATGAAAGAAAGATTCTGGAAACTAATCCCTAGGGAAACTGTTTTTGATCAAAATAGAACTCAGAAGAGCAGTGCCAATGTATCAAGTTGAAAATGACGAAGAAAAAGGAACACACTCTGAACAGAAGTTGGCATGGGCTAGCACTCAGGAGGGTAAAACAGTTGGTACTCATCTGAGCTCTGTATTGGCACATAGGAAACAAACATGCTTTGCCATGTTCCTGAGCAAGGTGATTGGAGACAAAACTACTCATTAATGAGACATACATCTTGCTCAAGAAATAGGAATCAAACATCAAGGAATTTTAGTTATATTGTGAAAACAATGTATTTTTCCACAATACTTATAACAAATTTAAATTTTAATAATCCAGTGTCATTGAGATTAATATTGTTAATGGATATTGAATAAAGTCATTCTGTCTTGATATTTATGAAATAGAAGATGGAGGAGCTATCACCACTATGTCAGGTGGTAGAGTTTACAAATAATGAAAATAATATTTTTAAAAATATGATCCTGTGTTGGGTGGCAGTGGCACATGCCTTTAATCCCAGCACTCAGGATGCAGAGCCAGGTGGATCTCTCTGAGTTTGAGGTCAGCCTGGTCTACAGAGCAAGATCCAGTATAGGCACCAAAACTACACAGAGAAACCCTGTCTTAGAAAATATATATATATATATATATATATATATATATATATATATATATATATATATTCCCAAGATTTTGGATAAACTTTGATCAAAAGATGTGAAAGCAGATGTTCTTGGAACAATTATCACAATACATTCCTGAAAATTTTAACTTAAAACCCTATGGCCTACAATATATCAATTAATGATTCCAAGCAACAATCTTACAATGTATTTTTCTAAAGCTATGGTAAAATAATTGGGTATTAGTATGGTAGAATTTTGAGAGAGTTCTCTACAAGTAAAATTTTTCAGAATCAGATAAACAATAGGGTCTCAACTCTACATGTTTCTCTTGTTTAACTTTGGGAAATAAACTTTTCAATAAAATATTAGAATCATAAACTTGTGTCTCCTTAACTTTGATGTTGAAATCAAGCCTTCCTCAACCTACCTCCCATTTCCTTCTCTGAAAATGTAAGGACTCTTATGGGGAGTCAGCAAAGCCTGTTACATCAGTTGAGGCAGGTTTAATTTAACAAGCACATTAAATTATTCTAAGGAAGTCTAAATGTTTCAGATTGATGCTACTTCAGTATTCTTAAGTTTAATGTTAATATAATTTTATTGCTTCTTTTATTAGATTATAATAAATAATGCATATTTTAGGTGAAATTATATGAAATTTTCACAATTAATATTATCTACTGGTATACTTATCCTCAGGTCATTTACAGAGAAAGGTTAGGTACTTCTTTGGTCGGATGGATGGCAGCTCATGAAGTCTAGTAGTGTGACATCAGGACAACTGTAACTGAAAATGGGAGTATTACCTACATACTTGTCATAAACAAATCCTGGGTCTTACCAGGTAAATACTGAATAAACAATTTTGGAATAATTTGCCTTTCAATAAATGCTCGAAAGGTAATAATGCAAGTCAAAATGTGTCAGAATGTACAGTTGAAATGTCTTAACTCAAACATGAGCTCCTTCCATGAAGCAGGGTGATCAGGTCATTTTAAAAGCGAAACTTGTGGAAAGAAAACAGAGTGGGAAGTATCTGGAGGAAAGGGAGAATATTCACTTTAAATTAACATAAAATATCAAAGTAAGCACATTTCCTGAATACTGTTTTTTATTTATGTCATTAAAATATAAAATGATAAAACTTAACCATTTACATAACATAAGTAGGTGGGTGTTTAATTACAGAAAGATGTAAGATATAGTGAAAACTAGTGAAGTCATACACTTTGTAATATAAATAATTCTATAGCTCTGAATATGTGGGAAAAAAAAAAACATTGCCATCACATCATAAGTAGGTAATACAAACATAAAAGTTAATGCATTCTATTGTTTAAATTTTAAATTTGTAACATATGACTGTGTAGTTAGAGTTTTCCTGCCTGGCCCAGTCAGGACAAATCTCTCTTACCCGCCAGTCTCACAGTCATTTAGACCCAACCAAGAAAGCACACAGAAACTTACATTGTTTACAAACTGTATGGCTGTGGCAGGCTTCTTGTTATTTACTTTTTTAATCTTAAATTAATTTATTTTTGTTTATCTATATTTTGTCACATGGCTTGTGGCTTACCAGTGTCTTTACATGTTGCTTCTCATGGCGGCGGCTGGCGGGTAAGAGAGATTTGTCCTGACTGTGGGCCAGGCAGGAAAACTCTAACTACAAATGGTGCCCAACAATAAAGGGTAAGGTTTTCCGCTTTTGCTCTGACCTCTTGGTTTTTAACTCTACAATCGGTTCTGTGTTTCTTATTTAACAAGCCGAATACATCTACATGACTGTCCTTAAGCAATGATTTCAACTTAAAAAAGATGTTTTTTTTTTTTTTTTATTTTAAGAGACTTATGTACGTCTACATAGACAGTTTATCACAAAACAGTAAACAATCCAGGTAAAAATGGATGATTCAGAAATTTCTCCATCAGTGAAAATGATAGGGTTTAATTTTCAATCTTCTGTCTCAAATACTTGTGTTTATGTATGCGTAAGCACTAATGCATTAGCACCTCTTTTATATGTAAACACACAATCACCAGTTCTACTCTCAGACAATAAATTAAACTGAAACTTTATTTCTTGTACTTACTATTATTCTATTTTCATCTAAGATCAGAATCTATATGTTACTTGAATATTCTTTCTAGTTATTGAATACATAGGAACATTTTGTTTTGCTTAACTGGGTGGAAATATAATTTATAATGGCATTTGTGATTTATATTTCATATAAAATTATAAATCCTATTCTAAACTTACTTACAAATTATTATTTACTAACACATTTGCTAAAGAATTTACTGTTTTCTTTGGAATTAAAAGGGGACAGAGTTCACTATTTTAAAATGTGTATGTGCTAATATCTCTGGAAAAAGAGAACTTTGACATCCAACTTTACACAGAGTTCAAAGTAAATAAATACTTGTCAAAGAAAATATTTTAGGACTTTGTGATGGCTAAATGGCTAGGAGCACTTGCTGTTCTTGCAGAGGACATGGATTTGGCATCATCCACATGGAAGCTCACAAATGTTGTAATTCTGACTCTAGGGAACTTTCTTCTGCCCTCTACCAGGAGCACATATGGTAAAATACACACAGAGAGACAAACATTCATACATACCAAATACAAATTAACATGTTTTTTTAAAAATAAAAAAAATCCTAAAATGACACTGGATTTTAAAATAAGAAATTATCAAGATTATAGTTTTCCTAAAAAGATATATACGATAACATTAAAAAAATATGTCCTTGATACCTATCATCTATTCTACCAAAAATAAATCCGATGTTCTTGAAGGAATGTCATATAGAAAAGATTCTTTGGGATTGTCTAATTAGTACTGTTTTAACAAGCAAAGACATTTCGTACTCTCCTGACCTTATAGGTCCACAGTGTGCATCTTAACCTGAAAGAAGCAGTTTAGAAGCCAGAGGCCATTAATCAGCTGTCTGATTCTTATCCTATATTCTATACCAAGACTGCAGCAGTAACTTAATATATAGCATAAAGTACACACTTATATAAGTTGATGAAGCATATGGACAGTATCTATTCCTAACTATGTTTGCATAAATTGCCCTTGTGTAGTAATACTAACTCATAAATTGTACTGTTTTTACAGTCTTATGAAATGTTTTATTGTGCTGCATAATGCATATTATTTTACTTCCTTGGTTTGTATTGCATCTTAGGGTATGTTGTTAGGAACACAAAGTCAAAATGTGACATGATATATCATTCATGCATTCTTTGAGTTCATAGTATGTCCATCATTTCTTGAATTATAATCTCATAAAATTTAAGGAATAATAGTTCCATACTTAAAACATAAAACAAAATAAAAATTGTGATATTGATTGTTATAGATCTGGATGGCCAATGTCTTTTACCTGTAGTTAAAGGTCTTTCCTTGCAGCATATTCGTGAAACACATTATAGTATATTTCATTGTGTTTTTCAAGTGAAATTATTAACTAATTTCTATAAAGACATTCCTTAACTGAGGCGTCTCTGAAATAATAGGTGTGTTAAGTTGTTATAGCTGTTAATCATAAAATAATTCTCTCCTGTCAGTAATTCTACAAGCACTAGCAGCAAGGTTCAGTGTTAGCTGGAAATGTCCATGTGTCAAAAAAAATGCTGAATGATTATGTACAAGATGTGGTGAAGTGGAACATGAATTTTTCATAACAAACGTACCTGGTTGATTGATGAAGGGAAAGAACAAGGCTAACAGGCAAATGTTGTAGACTTTCATTGTCCAGAAGGAAAATGTTTACTAGCCTAGATTGCTTGTTCAGTAGACAGTAGACGTGAGGGCATTTGGTGTTTGACCACCTGGTTCTGGAATCAAGGTTTCACCATCCATCCCAGAAAGTGGAACTGTCTGGTTTATGTGAATGTAAAATGTTTCCTATGAGTTCACATGTTTATATTATTGGTTTAAGAATGATGGAGCTGGTGGGGTGCGGGGTTAGGGGGGCATGACCTGAGATTTGACTGGCAAGCCCTATTTTTTTAATGTTTTGTACTTCCTGGATGAGTGCATAATGTGACTAAACACTTTCCCCTCCTCCTGTCATGTCTTCCTAACTAGGCTGAGCTGTATCCCTTAAGTTGCCAGCCAGAAAAAAAACCCTGACACCCTTAATTTGCTTCATGTCAGGTACTAGTCACAGTAGTGAGAAAATTCAATAATACAGGCCAATAATTTTTTATTAGTAAGCTTCCACTATATAGGTCAGATTATTGTTCTCTATTATCTGGCAATGAATTATAAATCAAAATACAACTTCAGAAAAAAGATGGTATAAATATAAAATATAGGGTCTGTACTAGGTGGTTTTGTGTGTTAATTTTATATAAGCTAGAGTCATCAGAGGAAGGGTCTCCAGCTGAAGAAATGGCTCCTTGAGCTACAGATTTAAGGCATTTTCTCATTTAGTGATCAATGGGGGAGGGCCCAGCCCGTGGTGGTAGGGGAGACATTCATGGATTACTGGTCCTGAGTTCTATAAGAAAGCAGGTTGAGCAAACCATGGTAAGCAAGGCTATTGGCCTCTGCATCAGCTCCTATGTGCAGGATCCTACCATGTTTGAGTTCCAGTCCTGACTCCCTTCAGTGATGAACAGCAATGCTGAAGTGTGAGCCTAATAAATGCTTTTCTCCCCAACTTGCTTTTTGGTCCTGGTGTTTTATTCACAGAAGTAGAAACAATGCTGGGCGGTGGTAGCACACGCCTTTAATCCCAGCACTCAGGAGGCAGAGCCAGGCAGATCTCTGTGAGTTCGAGGCCAGCCTGGGCTACCAAGTGAGTTCCAGGAAAGGCGCAAAGCTACACAGAGAAACCCTGTCTCGAAAAACCAAAAAAAAAAAAAAAAAAAAAGAAGAAGAAGTAGAAAAGTAGAAACACCAAAGCAGGGTTCTACAAAAAACAGATAGTCAGTAAATTTAAACAAAAGACACATTAGATTAAAATTATATTTTTCACTATTGAATTTGCCTGTGTAATGCAAAATTTAATCAAATAAGCTTGTAATTATAGATAAATCATGTACAATGCAGGCTATAATTTTGTTTAAGCATTGAATAAAATCAGTTTATTGTTTTAAATTGTAGTGGGTTATAGATTTAACTTATTGACTGCCTTCTGATTTAGAAAGGTCTTTTGTCTAAAATATTCTTCAGGAAGAAACTGGCTTGGAGCAAAGGAATAACACTACAAGATCTAATTGATTTACATTGGATTAAGAGAATAGAGTAAAACCAGAAATGCTTAATTGGCATCCTGCTCACCTAAGCAGACTTGGTGACTCTTTTCTGTGTTGGAAAGAAACTGCCTGGGATTGTTTTTAGATATGGGACAGCCAAGATGACCTTTAAATCATCTCCTTAATTCTGAATAGGAAAATAAAAATGAAAAAGATAGACAGGCCTGGTCAATTCTGATAATCGAGGGGCCATTTGACATTTTGAGTGAGAATGGAATTTCTAATAAGAATGTCTGAATACTATCTTGAAAAAGTAAGCTCAGTTGTATGAAATTTGTCACAAAAAAGTTAAAACATTAAAAACACTAGTTCGTTTAGAAATAGATACTGAATAATTAGTCAACAAGTAATTAGTAAAGTAATAATAAGAGCCCAAAATTAATTTAAAAAATTGACTAATAAACTATAAATGTCTAAATTCTTTTTAAAGTATTTTCATTAGTTTGACAGTTTGAAAATTTATATATATTTTGATCACAATTTTCTCTCCACCAATTCCTTCCAGATCTTCTCATGCCTTGCTACCCATCCAACTTTAAGTTCTTATTTAAAACAAACAAAACCCAAATATAACAAAATCTCCCAAACCAAGTAAACAACACCCCAAAGAAAAACAACAAACAAAGCAACCCAACTGTACCCAAACAAAAGCACACACACACACACACACACACACCAAAAAAAAAAAAAAAAAAAAAAAAAAAAAAAAAAAAAAAAAAACCTATGGATTCCATTACATATTGGTCAACTACTTTAGAACATGAGACCTGCCCTGGCATAGTTGATATACTAAGTGCCACTCTATTAAGAAAACTAAATTTCCCTCTCCCAGTGGGTATAAATAACAGCTCAGTTGTTAACCATTACCCTAGTGCCTAGGTATCCATTTATTTATTCATTCATTCAAATATATATATACATAATATATATATATATACATATATATACATAATATATATATATACATATATATATATATAACAAAATAAAATTTAATAAGACAAAGCCATCACTTTGAAGTTAAACAAGGCAAAATCACAGAAGGAAAAGTGCCCCAAAGAAATCACAAGAATCAGAGTTCCACTCATTTGCACACCCAGAAATCCTATAAAGACAAATTGGAAGCCATGATAAATGCTCAAAGATCCAGTGAAGACCCGTGCAGACCCAGTACATGCTGCTGCAATTTGTATGGGTTCAGATAAGTTCATTTCTCAATCCTCATCAGAGAAGCTTCATTTTGCAGTGGATGATAGTGAACACAAAAATCCATACTTGAACAATGTAGAGAGTGGAAGATTTTTGATATCTAAGCCTTAATGGGATATCTTAATAAAACCTGTGCCCCCAGTGTTCTGCGATCTGTGCAGAATAAGAGTCAGAGGTGGTGGATAACTCCAAGGAAAGAGCATCTTTCGTTCACAACAGGGCTGATACAAAAATAAACTCAAAGACTGTGACAGCATACACAAGGTCTATCTGGGTTCAAATCAGACAATCCCAGCATGGAGAAAGGGAAATGGACATGGAACCTAAATCCCAACAAATAAGCTAATTGCAGTTGATTCCAGCTGAGAGAGAGAAAAACAATTTTCTCTAATGGAGCATCACTGAGTATATGATAATATTTGCAGAAATACACATGGGCTTGTACGATGATTAATACAGTGGTTATGGTATTATGTGCAAATATATAAATAAAATTTATTGGTAGTTTTCCCTCCACCAATTCCTTCCAGATCTTCTCACGGCGTTTGAGGGATTGAGAATAAAAAGTTAGATACTGCTGGGCAGCAGTGGCACACACCTCTAAATCCCAACGCTTGGAAGGCAAAGGCAGGTGGATCTCTGTGAGTTTGAGGCCAGCCAGGTCTATAGAGCGAGAACCAGGACAGGCACCAAAACTACATGGAGAAACCTTGTCTTGAAAAACAAAAAAAAAAAAAAACATGAAAAAGAAAAGTTAGATATTGAGAGAAGAAGCTGGAAAGGTAAGAATAAAACACGAGAAAGTACAATTTGAAATAAATAAGACATTTAAGACTGGGGAAAATTGTAATAGAATATTTTTCTGCAATTTCTGTGTTCCTCCTAATTATTGAGATCTCCTGTCTCAAGTCACTCCCTTACCTTTTTCAGGAATGATTTTGCCAAAGACATTCTCCTCTCACGCCATTAAAACACATACTGGTATGCACATTTACAAAATAATGTCCTTCTTAAATGTCAGAACCCTGTAATAAATTTGAGGAGACTTTTCCATGTTTCTCTGCCTATTGAGATGCCAATTACAATATTCAGCAAAGAAGGTATTTCCAAGAATCATGAATAGTGACTATTGTGCTATTCACCCAATCTGTACCAGTTTTGCAATATTTAAACTTTATTTTACATCTTGTAGTGTGTATCACCATATAATAACATCTTTTTCCTTGTTAGTCACAAATCCTTAAGAACAAATAGTATGCCTTAATTTACACTTTATTCCAATATTTACACTGTGACAAAAACATCAGTTATACTTAGTAAAAACTCATTGTGAATAAATAACGGCAAGTCTGTTATTAAAATAACGCATAGACATTTCTTGCAAATGTGGATAATGGCATTAGGTCAATTTGCAGAAACACAATTTTCTTAATAGTCATTTTGCTGAATTGTTCATTCATCACGTTTTCCAATATTTGAATAAAAAAAAATAATGCCCTTGTGTGTTCAATGCTTACCAAAACAGACTCTTAGACCTCTGTTTAAACTGAGTATGAATAATATTTAGTATAAACTGATATAAATTGTTTTTTAAAACTCCTTAAAATGCCTACGTTTTGTTTTTTTATATATTTCCAAGATGCAGTAGGTTTTAAAATGCTTTACCAAATTTAAAAATAGTGGTAAGATTTAATTTTCAAAGAATATTTAATGAATTTGGTGAATGTGTAATAATCATTTTATATTTTATGAAGGAAATTTTCAGTCTATAAAGATACTAAACAACCTTTAAATAACATTTTGCAGTACACTAACCTAGAACATTATTTAGTAACTTCCTGCTTCACTGGTTTGCACCATGAATGCACTTGGTAATCTGAAAACCTTACTTGTACATACTATGACTGTATATATCCCTCCCACCAACAATGCTCCTAGAAACATGTAAGCAACCTGGGACTCCCATCTACACAAAGTTTCAGCGACACTTTTTCTGAGCAATGGAGGATATTCTTTTCTATTCCAGTTAATAATTGGCAAATATAAACAATTTCCATTTCCTCATACTTTTGCTGTGCCCAGATACAAAACTTGGGGAACTGATCTAACCTGCCCCGGTGGAGGTGCATGCATACACAATCAGGCAAAGTCTTCTCTTTTAGTGAAAGTTTTCTGTGTGTGCAAACAATGAAAATCTCATACATCATGGGGCTGAGCATTGGCAGTAACCAGCTCCTGATGTTATTCGTGCCTTGCCCAGAAAAAGAGAACCACTTCCACTGTACACCCCAGCAACCACACTGCTCTCCTAAATATTGAAAAAGGAAGCACCCGAACAAAAACCGGGGTCCTAGACTACTTTCCTGTGGTCTACCATCATGCTTTATTCAAGTGGTTCCATTCCTTTCCTTCGAGGTAAAGCCAATTTAGTATTTCCTAATCTGAAAGCACCTCTATTTTGTTCCTGAAAAAAGATACTACAGAACTGAAAACACTGATCCCTAGAACCTGACCAATGTTAACAATTCTTCCCAAATTTTTTTTTAAACTAAACATTTTATTCCTTGCTAAGAGAAGTCATCAAGCAACCTAAAATATATCCCTATATCTCTCATAACAGAAAGAGGAATAAAATATATGCCCACTAACCTCCACTTATGTTGTATGGCATCTGCTTCCACTTAATCATACCTACCTGTAATAATAATACATGAATCTATAAAAAATAATTCATGAATTACTACAATATTTATACTGTGCAAGGTAAAACATATTTAACAATACAAATAGCTAATTATAAACTACTTTAATTCTTTAGAATTAGCTGACAATTAGAGACTGTCCATTAGCTGTGATTTTTAAGGAGTGTTACATTGTACAATTCTATTTTCTAACTCTAGTGCTCAACTTCTTTCAGAGATATATGTGGTATAATATGATGCTGCTTTGATGACTTTGCAATTTCTTTCTAAAGTCTACAAATTTCTAACATCACAGCTATGTCATTTGTCAGACTGTGATGCAACCCATAACTGCATAATGAATTAAAAGGGAAAATTGTTGGAAGATAGGTTTGACTTATAATATGATTTCCTTTCGCTTGTGACAAAGATCCAAGGTTAAGGCGTTTATTTTGTTGTTGATGACCACAATAGCTATGTACATTGTTATAGCACGGTACTCAGTAATAAAAGAAGGCATTGAAAGATGTACACAATTATAATAGCTTGCTCATAGTTGAAGTTAGAGAAGTATTACTATTTGTAGAAATACTCTACTCTTTTCAACATGCAGTATATTTTGGAATAGACATTTTGTAAAACTTATTTGACAGGTGAGTATAAAGAAAAGCAAAATCTTGAGTGACACCTTCTTTCTTACCATCCTTGGTAAATTGAATTGACTACTCTCTTCATTACATGTCCCGTATCCAATCTATCTGTGCTGTAATTTTGTAATATCCATTCTTTTGATTCTGGCCTTAGCCATATAACTTGATGGATCAATACATCACAGGGAGAAAAGTCAGCATGTCAATTACAATCTTAAGCCTTCAGAGATTTAAGTGCATGTGATTGCTGTCCTATGCTTACCTGACTGCCGTGTGATTATGACAGGTACTGCTTTTTGAAAGATGACAATGTTATTCCAAACACCTAAATTGTGGAGAGAAAACATCCAAAAGGTGACACCTTACTACAAATTTTAATTCTTTCTTGCTTTTCTGAAAAGAACAACAAGAAAGAACAACAACAACAAAATGCGTGGTTTTTAGGGAGGAAATAAGATATACGATAATATGTGTATATTAAATTAATATATGGATTCAATAACAACTAATAAAAAAGAAGGCCGTGGGTTTGGAAGAGAAGGGGAGGAGTATATTGGAAGAACTGGAGGGAGGGAAGGCAAGGGGAAATGGCATAATTTAATTATATACTCCAAATCAACAAAGAAGCAAGCAGACAAAAATAACACACAAATGCAGTGTTAACTTTTTCTGAGATCTCCATTTTACTTACAGCCATACAACAAAAGCAATTTTCACATCAGTTCATATTATTAGATAATTAATATTTGTTTTAATTTTATTGGATGAATGGAACAGAATTCAAACCTCTGTACCATAACAAAATGAATTAAATATATAATTTAATTAAACATATAATTATATGACACATACTCATCAAAAAACCTTGGATTCTGTTCTATTTTTTAATATTAATTAATGTTTCACAAACATATAATTATTCAGATTCATGTTTAAAAGTGACCTAGGAAAAGGCATGAGAGTCAAGAGCATAATTTACTCATTTAGAAGTCATAATACACTGCCTGGGTGCTCAGGGTTTTGTAGTAAAAGGCATAAATTTCATCTGTTTCCCAAAAATGACCCAAGTGTTGCTGAAGATAATATTTAACTTTTGAAAATATTATCTTTTTAATCTATAGTTTTTGTTAAAAATTGCATAGCTTACACTGTTATTATTACTGAATAAAATACTGATGGGAGAATATATATTCAAGATATAAAATATATTAATGTGATAAGAAACTTATTAAAGTCATATGTAGGAAAGGCAGAATTGTTTCCTGATATATCATCTTTGGTCTCATTAATCTTTCATAATAAATAAATGAGTCTTGACAATATCCCATATATAGAAAGTTTTGCCTAAATCTAATTACTAGAGTATCTGATTATTGTGACACTGTGAAAGCCTGAATTCAGAGTTCTCATCAACTTCTTGTGAAAAGTATGCAATGCTGCAATTTTATATTGTATTTAATATATTTTAAATACCTATAATTATGTCACATTCCATCTCCACTTTCCTCCCATAACAATCCCCCAAGTGTTTTCCCTCTGACTTCTTCCATCATGTTCTTGACTCACTCTCAAACTGATAGCCTTTTTCTTTACATAGTAGTGTTACATAGGTAATAGATAGATAGATAGAAAGTTAGATACATACATACGTGTGTGTGTGTGTGTGTGTGTGTGTGTGTGTGTGTGTATACATTCATACAAAGATTCATAGATAGATGCAGAGATAGGTAGGTAGACTGATAGATAGAAACAGAGATAGGGGAAAGTATATTTATATGTAATTATCAACAAATATATAAATATTGAAAGACCCCAGACCCTTGGGATACTTTCGTCTGTGGAAGGCCCCCCCAGAAACCAAGATTCCAAACCAGCAGATGCAACATGCAAGAGGTATGTATTCAACACTGGCGCAAGTGGGCTCTCTGCCCTGGTCAGTCAGATTGTCCTTATCTTGTGTCCCATTTGGGGAATTTTTAAACAGGGACTTTTTTTTTTCTATCTATAATTACAGACTTTGTCCCAAGGCTGACGTCTGGACTCTGAAACTTTTTACTTATTTCCAGGGCGAGGATGGGTCAGTGTCTAACGAAAGCAAGTTTACATAAGCAAAGCCAGCAATTTGCAATTGTAAAATGTATCTCTAATTTTTTTTTCTCAAATATAACCTTCTGAGTCTGGTGTGTGTGTGTGTGTGTGTGTGTGTGTGTGTGTGTGTGTGTGTGTGTTTAGAGTTGAACATTTGTATTAGATAACAATTAGGTGGCTTATCAATGAGATAGGCTAATTGTCCCGGTTACAGCAATCATTAATTGTTTTTTGCCTAAGATTGTGCTCTACTGACATTTCCCCACTTCTGCTTTGGCAGGCCTATTGATATTGCCATTGTCCCTGTCTTGTTTATTTAGGAATGTCTGGGAAAAATGTTTCATGGCAGACTTCCTTATATTCTGACTCACACAATCTTTTCAGCTCCTCTTCCCCTGTGTCCTGAGCCATAAGATATAGCAACTGTGATATGGATGTATCCACTGGGGCTGGGCTCTCCATGACCTGATGATCTCTGCACAGTTTAGTTGTGTTTTTCTGTGATTATCTCCCTATCCTCTAAAGAGAAGCTTCTTTGTTGAGGTGTGGTAGCTGAACTGGCTCGAAAGAAAAGAAGGCTCAGGGGCATGGAACAATCTCCTGCATTGACACCAGCCTTGGGTCTGGGACTAGACTTGAGGGTTTGCAGAAGCAAGATTGGCATTTTAATTATGTACGTAGAGACTGTAAAACAAATGAAAGCACACTGTAGAAATGTCTTCCTAGTTAACAGCACAATAAAAGTTAACAATTAGCAGCTTCACTATATTTATTTACTGGTTTACAGATCATGTCGGAGCATTACTTCATTGATTATGTTCAATAAACAAATTATAGGCTGCTAATTTGACCAGGAAAACAAACTAAATTAAAAAAAATACATCGATAGTTTACTTCTTTACTCTTCTTCACTCATTTAGTTGAAATTAATTGAGGAGCATATAGGTAGTGAATTATTTTGTCTAGATAAGTAGCTACTTTCCAGTAGCATTATTCCCCAGAAAATTAATTCCTCCATCAGACATTATGATAATGTTATAAATATTATTGAATAAATATTAATGAATTTCAAATCATTGCAGATGAAGTGCATGATATTGGATCTTAAAGATAACAATAGAGTTTTGAATTCTATTCTTCAAAATCTACCACTCTAAAATGAAAAATATGATGTATATTATTTGTAAATGTTCATGAGATTGATTTCATTATACTTAGTGTGTGTATTTTAAATTTTAGTATGTCTCCCATTGACTATAATGTTAATAAATTGCATAAAATATATTCTGTACATATATTCAAAAGTAATTTCAATAATATGCAGTATTCTTTGCCCTCACTCTCTTTCTCATCTTATCTATGAATTTACCCACCATCCATCTCCTTCCTCTTTCTCATACTATTTCAGAGCCAATGTATTAGTTTTTTATCAGAGCTGTGTCAAATTACTACTTTGTAATTTAATATAAAACATCATTGTTTAAAATAAGAACTTGTATACCGACATCAGGTTCTTGGTAGTACTCTATAAATTTTTCTCTGTAAATGGTCTACAGAAATACTCACCTGACTTATAACTCCATCATTTGAATCTTTGTTCATGTAGTCATATATTTTTCTTTGTTCTCCAAAGTCCACTGGACCTTATTTTGATGCACAGTTGCATTGAGGACAGATTTTCATAATGTGGATGTTCTCACGTCTCCAATGCTTCAACTTACTTACATCTTTTGTCATATAAAATGTTATTAACATATTGTGTAGAGCTACTTTTTAAAAGCTGTTTCTAATTGAAATAAAATTACACTGCTCCCTCCTCATTCCCTTCTCCACCTACACTCTCTTGAAATCAACCCCCACTTCCAAGTTGATAGCCTCTTTTTCTTATTATTATATAATTATTATATAAGCCAAATCCCAATGCCAGATTTGAGATATGCTGTTGGGAATACTACTTTAACAATGTAAAGATTTGTTTATTCTGTGGAATATTACTTTAAATATGTAAAGGTATGTTACACTTGTTTATATTGCATTTGTTTAACTCTGAACAGATGTATTGCATTTGTTTCACCTTGCTGAATGGTCAGTAGCTAGGAAGTAGAGGGATAGGCAGGGTTGGCAGGCAGAGAGAATAAGGAGGAGGAGGAATCTAGTCTCAAAGAGAGAGAGAAGAAATAATGAAAGAGAGAGGGAGATGGTCTGGGGCTAGAAAGCCTGGCAGCTATCAGCCAGGCAGACATAAAGTAGGAAATACCTAATGAAAGAAAGGTAAAATGCCCTGAGGCCAAAAATAGATAAAGAAAAACAGGTTAATTTAAGTTATAAGAGCTAGTGAGACAAGCATAAGATAAACATGAGCATTCATAATTAATAATAAGTCTCCGTGTCATGATTTGGGAGCTGGCCCAAAAGAAAGCCGGATACAGTTGGTATTCCAACATGGGGCCAGAATTTCCACACAGGGCCTGAGAAAGCTAAACAGCAACAACAACAAAAACAAAAACAAAAAAAAAAGCTAACATAAACAAAAAATCAACAATAAAATAGGTACACTAGAGGCTCTGCTGTACAGTGAGCACTTGAGTAGCAGGTATACTAAGTAGAAAGAGCAAAGTGAGTTAAAACACCTGCCGCAGAGCAGGACACAAGATTCCTAGAGCTGGGGCAGTTAGAGGCATCTCCCAGTTGAATGCAGTTCTTGGCCAGGTTCACTCAGCATAAATCTCGGCTTTCATGGACCTAAGTAGGGCAGACCCAGCCACCAGCACTTAGGAGCTGCTTACGAGTTTAGGGTTTGGCTCATGTGATCAGAAAAAGTGAGAGATATGAAGTAAAGACAGTTTCAGATGTAAAACAAACAAACAAACAAACAAACAAAAACTATGAACAGGTTACAGTATGTGTAAAAGTGTGTGTAGGCTTAAGAGAGGAAAGAAAATGGGTATAGACAGTCATAGGAAAAAATAAATAGTTTGAAAATAGTAAATAGTAAAGTCTTCAAAGAGTTAGTAAAATAATATAAGAGAAAAAGCATGTAAAGATGGGAAATACATAGAAAGTCTTGATCCTGTGTAGTGGTATGTTCACTTTGAATTTTTTGGATGCTCATAATGGAATGACCGCTTCTGGGAGACATTGGAAACAACAGACTGTTAACTACTCCAAGATCAATAGAGATCAGGATTGATGGAGAAGACCTCCTGAAAATCTTGACTACAGTTACAAAGAGATAAACTAAGAAAAGCTATAATACAGGTGATGTACATGCTGAGCCCTCTGCATGGGAACAGTGTGGAGAGTGGGCAACAGATGTTACAACTAGTTTTCCCAGGTCTTGACCATTATCTCAACTTCCTTGGTGTTCTCTAAAGATGCTCTTGCCCTCAGACAAGAGGAAGCAGTCTAGAGAATACAAGACCAATTTTCTCAAGAGGTGAGGTCTGTAGTGTTTTGTCATTTAGTGAATTATCAATGTTTGTCATTTCAAGGTAAGACTCCGAGAAAGCCTCTCCTTTTGGAGTATACAATATAAATGAATACTAAAACTCCAGAGGACTGGGGGTTAAATGATGCTTAAGGACTTATTTATAAGTAATTTAAATCCCCTCCTTTAAATCTCAGGAGAGACTGTGGAATTGTGAAAGGAACGAATATAAAAGCTAGACAGAAGAGAGAACATCAGGGAAGTTCCATCTACAGGACACAACACAGCCAATACAATCATAAATTCCGCAACTGCGATTGTTTGCAAAGGGCCTACACAAAAAGGTACTTCTCAACAATCAGCCATGGATGGGTGAGGAGCTCCTGGGAACACTCCTTTTACTGCTGAACTACCAGTTAGTGATGAACTGTGGGGTGTTGGGAGCCATTGTCTTTAATTCTGTATCCACTTGTGAACCCATCAGTCTCGATGGATAGTTATGATCCCTTGTCAGAGAAAAAAAAAAAAAAACGCAGTAAGAAGTCATGAATGTGAGGAATATTTTAGTAGTTAAGACAAGGGTAGATAAGGGAAGCAGAAGGTAGAGAAGAGAGAAGGTAGATATGAAAGCAAGCAACATTTTATATACATGTATGGGACTGTCAAAAATTAAGTGATAAAAGTAATACTGTTGTGTGATATTTTGTTTGTGTTCTGACAAATAAAATTTCCCTGGAGATCAGAGGGCAGAGCTATCCACTAGTTAGTCAACCATAGAGGCTGGGCAGTGGTGGCACATGCCTTTATTCCCAGCACTTGAGAGGCTCACACCTGTGATCCCAGCACTTGGGAGGCTCATGCCTTTAATCCCAGCACAAGCAGGAGTTGGAGGCAGGAACATAAGGTGGGTGGAGACAGGATCTCTTCACCGTCTTTCAGTCTGAGGATCCTGAGAGGTAAGAAGTGGCTGCTCTGCTTCTCTGATCTTTCAGGTTATTACTTCAGTATTTGACTCCTGGTGTTTATTGATAGGATCATGGTTTGTAACACTTGCAATGCTATCCTTCCTCATCTTGCCTATTTCATCATCTACTTTTAGCACGCTCACTCTCTGTATGTTTCTCTTGTTGAACCAATTAGTTTCAGAATGAAAGGAGAATAAAAGTGGATAACAAGGGAGTTAAATATCATAAACATAATTTATATGTGTATATGAAAATGTTATGATGAAGCAAATTATATATATTACACATGCTAATAAAAGACTTTACAAAATGAAATTGGATCCTTAAATGGATACATGCTACTGCTTTGGGAAAAGCACATTTCATCTTCACAATCTGCTTATCCAGAAATACTTCTTTTTCAGAATGATAAACAGTGGATTACTAATGACTAACATTGAATTTTTAAGTATATGTTTCTGTGTTCCTCCTTAAAACAATGCAAATCTTTATTTCTCGACACAAGGTATTCTTCAACTTCCCATTGACATTTCTTTGTATCCCTACAGAATGTCAAGAAGGATCTTAGTGTCATGTTTGACCTTGGTTACCTACTTAACTGGAAGTAGGATCAGCTAAGAGGTGACGCCCGAGAGAAAAGGAGGTTTAACAAGAGCACTTCCGCTTTAAAATTCTTGTCCTCACATCTTAACTGAAAAATTCTCTACTGTGCTTCTGAATCAATGTTCCCTGTTGTTATTTTTTTTCACTGCTTCTGGTGAACTTGTTTCTGTTGCTACCATCCTTTGCTGATATTAGAGACCAGCTTCCACATCCTTTGAACATGGACTGAACACCAGGCTCTCCAGTAATCCTTCATGCCTTTAGCTCCAGATTGGGTCTGCTAGAGTATATAGCCTCAAGAACAGTGGGTATCTGGTTCTCAGACTCTCCAGTGTGAAGAGAGTCATTATATAATACATAATTCTAATATATGATATATTATAAAAACTGTGGCAAGTGATACAAAATCTGATATAATTCTAATAACTCACCTTGTAATATACATTCATTCTATTGATTTTGTTCTTTTCAAGCACTCTAACACAGTGAATATGTAAATCAGGTTTTTTTTTTCATTCATTTTTCTTAAGGTGTTATGTCTTGGGATGCCACTCATTCAAGCCGTGCTATAGATTTCCTTCTGACTCTTGTGTCACTGTCACCATTCTCAAATGAATCAATATCTCTTTTCTCCCCTTCATGATGCTTTCCTGTGACTTCATTTTGGTTTAAAATGTTGAGGGTGTCAAGCAAATGTCATCCAAAATATTGATGTTTGTGAAGACTTCTTTATTCAACATGTCAAAAAAATTCACAACAGAACATTAGGGATTGTGTCTGAGTCAGAAAACCAAATAGGGGTGAATCAGACCAGAAGAGAGAGTGACATTTTTCTCACATACTAACATCTCAGGGTAACTTTTTAGTTGTCCATAGAAACACAGGAATATATGCTCTTTGAAGTGATTCTAGAGATCCACAAGCTAACACAAATCTAACTGCTGTGACATAACAGCATCTTTATTATCAACAGATCAACTAAGCCTATTTTCTTACATATAGATTTTTTTTTGTATGTTACAAGAGCTCAAAAATACAAATTAATTTCCCAATATAAGGAAACCCTCTTTATAACAAAGTTAGATCATACATTTCTCTGTAGATGTAATGGTCTTATTAAATAAGAAACACAGAGCCAAATGCAGAGCTAAAAGCCGAAGAGGTCAGTGCAGTAGCTAAGAGCTGAGACTAAAACCGCCTTCTTATCAGCTGCTGCTGCCGCCATCTTTCCCCTGAGAAAGAGACCTACTTCCTGTGTGTCTGTCTTTTTATTGACTTTCTCTTCTGATTCTCATTGGTTGTAAACCCAACCATATGATCTCCTTGTCAGTTCCTGTCTATACAGACCTCCAGGTCTCTATGGTTGTTATTGAGATTAAAAGCATGTTTCTCCAAGCTGACTATGTCCTTGAATACACAAACTCTGCCTGCCATGTGATCAGATTAAAGGCATGCACCACCACCGCCTGGCTTCTGATGTGTCTTGCTATTAGCTCTGACCCACAGGCAACTTTATTTATTAACATACAAATAAAATCACATTCAGCACAAATAAAATATCACCATATTTCTCTAACTTCCAGGACTAACTTTCTAATAAAACTAGCAGCCTCTTCTCTGTTTACTATTGTAATTTCATTTTGCTTATTTTACTGTTTTGAACCTAAATTATAATTGCTAACTATGGAAGGTATAGCATCCAGCTGTATTTCATTGTTACTTCCCTGTCTTAAATGATTTAGGAACACCCAAACCTGTACCAAGGTCTGGCATTCATGAACTCTTTGTCAGTTCCTCTTACAGCCTTCCCTTCTGCTCACTCTTCCAAAACCTCATCAGCTTCTTTGCTGCAACCTTGCAAGAATGTTTACCATTTTTATAATATGTGCAAGACTTTCCCTCCATATATAGTGAATGATGTGATGAACCTTAGTTAACAGATCCACATGTTTATATTTTATTTATAAGTATAATATTTGGAGTGATTTAAAACAGAATTGTTATGAGAATAGTATAGAGTTGGGAGTACACTTAGAGGATTATTAAAAAGGTTGAAAAAATATATCAGTCTGAAAGTAGGCAGAAATAAAAAAGTCAAGTATGATCAGCTCTATGATGTGGGTAATATGAATTTGGCATCTATGTGTATTGATTTTATCTTAAGGAAACTGAGGGCTAGAAAGGTCACTCAGTAGTAAATCACTTTCCCAGCATTCAACCTACTATTGTTTTTCATCCCAAACACCATAATCAAGGAATCAAACATAAAAACAAGTCAGCAGAAAAGAGCTAAATGAAACTGGCAAAATTACATACACACAACTTAGAAATCTAGACTGATTTGACTTTTATATAAATATGGGTATTGAGTCTTCAGTATTCCCAGATACATGGATAGAGCTTGGAACTGAGTAGACACAAGACTGTAATTCATGGAATTTTCTTTCTTTGAGTCTGTGCTTATGTGTGCATTTTTGTCATATATTAGCTTAATATAAGATATTCTATGATATTGAAATAATAGCCCAAGTTAGTTCAACTAAAATAAAACCAAGTGAGTGAGTAAAAGAAGGAAAAAGGGGTGTCTGGAGAGTAAGCAACAAGGAAAATAAAGGTAGAATTTGAGGAAAACTTTAACATGGACTGCTAAAATTGTCTTTTACTTGATGAAAAAAAAAACAAACAAACCTGGATCCAGATATTGGGGTGAATGCTGAAAGATCAGAGAGACAAAGGAACAAGTCACTACCACATCTTACCTCCAGGACTCCTCAGCCTGAAAAGCCTCAGTTCCTGTCTCCTCACACCAAATATACCCTTCTCCACCCAGCCATATCTTCCTAGTGCTAGGATTAATTGTGTGTGTCTCCCAAGCCCTGGGATTAAAAGTGTGTGCCACCACTGCCTGGCTCCATTTCTTTCCTAGACTAAGTCAATCTCATGTAGTCCAGGGTGGCTTTGAACTCACAGAGATCCAGACAGATCTGTACCTCCTGAGTTCTAGGATGAAAGGTGTGTGCCACCACTGCCTGACATCTATGTTTAGCATCTATGATCTTCAGGCAAATTTTAATAAGGTACATAATGTATCACTACAGGAAATGGGGGAAAAGGCAAGGGAAAAAGGAAACCCAATCAATCTCAAGATTCTAGTGATCTCCACATGAGGAAAGCCACCTTCACAGGCAAGTAAAATTTAGCTCTGTGATACAGTCAGCACATCTGAACTAACATATACTAGCAAAATAAGGGGCATCCATCTTTTAACAGACATTAGATACTAAATTAGAGTACTTATATCTAGTCCTGGCTGTGTAATAATTTGATTCAATTGGTTGTAAATAATCGTTTTTCCCTATAAAGCTTCATCATGCATACTGTCCATACTTTTGACATTTCTTCCTATTTTTGTTATTTTTACATATTTTTTAAACCTCCCTTCTCTATTAAGCTTTCCAGAATTGTCCATCTGCCTGTATTTATTGGCTTCATTGTTTCTCACTTTAAACATTCAGGGACAATTTGAATGGAAAGGATTTTTCACTCCTATTTGAGGTAATGCTATACTGAGTATCCATTGATGTTAAAGAGTGTTGAATAAGGAGTGTTATGCTCTAACAAACTTGCCTTCTTTACAAGTCCAGGTCAAAACTAAATTTATTTTCCTCTATTTGCCATTGTTTAATGATTTAGTTCCTTAAATTTTCCTCTATGATATATCTTAGTACACTTGATTCAAAAGTACTAAGCACATTAATTGACAAGCATTAAACATTTTACAGTATACATAAGTATACATAAAATAAGGGAGATAATTTGAAAATTTATTGAGTAGTGATGCTTTAATATTTCTGAATGACTGAGGAGATAAATGGTACATAATCATATACCCACACATAAATGTTTAAAAACAAAATTGTATCTTTAAAAACTTATTAAAAAGAAGCAAAATATATAATCAATATTTTATGCAGACTACATTCTTTAATAATATTTCAGATTGTATTCTATTAAATACTAAAAATGTAAAAGAAAAAATTACAGGCCTGGAGAGATGCCTCAGGGGCTAAGGGCACTTTCTGCTCCTGCAGAGGACCTGAGTTTGATATTCAGCACCCACTTTGGAAAGGCCAGAACAGCTTGTAACTCCTCTTCCAGAGTGCTGTCTCTTGGGCATGAACTAGACTAATAAATACACAGATTCCTCACTCCAACACATATATAAAAATAAAATAAACAATCTTAAAATGCAATAAAAGAGTATCTTGGATTCAAATAAAAATAGTACTAATATAAGTATGTTTGCCTAACACACTTTTACTAGCATATACTTTACTATTAAGCAATTATGAAGTATGAATTGTATCTTCTATGTATAATTTGATTTTAGTGGTATTCATGCTCTCTGTTACATGAAAATTTATATTTTGTCATGTTTCTTATTCTATTTGATATTTATTTATTTTTCTTTCTTGTCTCCTGCCAGACTGCAGAAATTTCATTTATAGTAGTGTATTTGAATTTTAAAATTAGAATACTACATAGTAAAATGTCCAAATATTTAAAATATATAAATAATTGCAATTCACTTGTTTACAATGTGAAACACAGTCGTCTCTCAGCTCCTATGTTCTTGGCTAATGATGCATGTATTTCATTACTAGCTAGTGAACAAGACAACACAAGTGTATGTTTGAATTTATATCTAGAGGTTTCTCAAATACAAAGTTTCTTTTCCAAAGTTTTAATACTTTGAAAGAACTCAATAAGGTTAATAAAAATAGGGTTAAGAGTCAAAATTATAGCTTAATTTTATTAATTGGAAATAAATTCACCTAAGTACAAGTAAAATGCATAAGTATATATAAAGAACAGTAAATTTTAAAAAATGCTAGACTGGACCATCTCAATTTTATTTAGTGCTTAGGATCATTATAATTCTTTTCTGTTACTTTTTTAATTTAAAGGATTTTAAATTTTAAAACCAGAATGTATTTGTTAATTTAAATTTTGATGATTGTTTATAGCATATCAACAGTTTTGAGTGATTTGAAATAGGCAGAATAAGGGGGAAAATGAGAAATTGCACATTGCTTTCACTGCATCTGAATTCTAAGAAGAACCCATAAAATCAATTCAAAATTATCACCAAACTAGAACCATTTAAATTAACCAGGCTCTTTTCACTCTGAAAGAAGAATCTAAGTCCAAGTGCTCCCATGATTGAAACCTTCACACATATGGCTTTATCAAAGCGTGTTCTCTTTCCTCAGTGAAAATAACCTCATTCTAAGGATAAGAACTTGGGATGAAATTCCATTCTTGATTATCTGCAAAACCACAAAGCACTTATGGGTCTATTCAACCATCAGATCCACAGAATTTTCAGAAAGTCCATTGCTGAAATGCGTCTTTATTTCCCCGTGTGCTTATTGCCAATGTTATTTTTGCTGTAAGAGTATCTTAAAGACATAAAAGCAGTTGACTAGATGCTCTAAAGATGATGGCAGTAGCCTGCAGCTTACATAAACACTATAGGGTCCACGGACATAGCTGCAATAAAGCTGAACATTGAAAACATGGCTTATATAAAACTTAATACACTCAGCCGGAAGATACTTTTAAACATTTGCTAAAATTACTTTACAAGCAGGCATGTTCACTATAAAATCATCGTAATGGAGAAATAAAACAGAGGTGCAGAATAAAAAGCAGGAATTTCTCCCAAACAGTTCCATTTAAGCGTCTCAATAACCAAAATGGTTATCTTGATCCAATTTACAGAGGTTCTTTACATGAAGATGCCATTTATTGCTTTATAACATTGATAATTACCTTATTTGATGTTTTTACCCAAAGCTCTCAGGTTTTTTACTACACTCAACAAAGCTGACCTATTTGACTTCCAGATGTGTGTGCTTGTTTTATGCTATCTCTTAAGTAATAGTAGTTCAATGGCTGCTTTTAAAAGCAGGTGAAGTTAGCATTTAGTTTTATTTTTTTTAAAATGAGGTTTAATGTTGAGGAGTGTGGTAGTTTGAATAGGAATGGCTCCCATAGTGTCATGTGTTTGAAGGCTTGGTCAGTAAGTAGGGTGTGGTACATTTAGAAGGCACAGTGTTGCTGGAGTAGGTGTGACCTTGTTGGAGCAAGATTGTCACGTTGAAGGTGGACTTTGAGGTCTCATATATTCTCAAGTTATACACAGTACAGCACATAGTCTCCGTCTGTTGCCTGCTGATAAACTTGTAGAACTCTCAGCTCCTTATCCAGCATCATGTCTACCTTCACATTGCCATTCTCCTTGTCATGATGATAATAGAATAAACCTCTGAAACTGTAAGACAGGCCAATTAATGTTTTCTTTTATAAGAGTTGTGATGGTCATGATTGTCTCTTCACAGCAAAAGAGACCCTAATTAAGAAAAAGAAATTAACTTACATAAGGGATAGCATATACTTGGGGAGAATAAAAATTGTCAAAGCTAATTATGATAAATGAACTTATATACATATTGCATTCAGTTATGGTATCAATGCTAGTCTCAGAGGCTAGGGAAAGATTTCAACCATGAAAGTGATCAATAAACATAAGGACCTGAGTTCTGACCTCCAGAAATTACATATAAAAATATACTGTGGCATTTCAAGTCTGTAACCCCCAGCACTGGACAAGTTGGGACATAGACCAGACAGATCCCTGGAACTCATTGGCCAAGAAGTCTAGCAGAATTTGTGCATTTCTGAGACAATGAGAAATCCTATTTCAAAAATAAATAAGAAAAAAGAAAATGGAGAATAATCAAATAAGACACCAGACATAGATTTATGTCCTCCACATGCATTCATATACAGACTCTCGTGCATCTATTGATGAACACCAGCATACATGTCCATACTCATGCCTGTCTTGCTTAGAAGTAAACTATAGTGAGTAATCTTGTATGAAATTGCTGATAATTTTATGAAAGAAGTACAATTTCTTTAAAACAAAACAAAACTACAACAGCAAAACAAAAGGGATTATTAGAAAAGAAGAACTGAACTAAATGAATGTGTAAACACACAGCATGTCCAGTAGAATGCCTCAGACACATTTCACATGTCTGATGGTGTGGTGATATTTTATTTGTGCTTTAATAAATAAAGTTTGCCTGGAAATCAGAGGAAATAGCAAGCCATTTTAAGTAAGCAAAGAAGTCCAGCAGCATAGCACATGCCCTTAATCCTATCAATTAGAGTCAGGATCTCTGTGTGTTCAAGGCCACCCTAGGGAACAAAGCCAAGCATGGTGACACATGCCTTTAATTCTAGTACCCAAACCATAGAATTCTGGCGGCCTGTACAGACAGGAAGTGACAGATCTGGCCAGGAAGAGAGAGTAATGCAGCTAGACAGAGAGCAAATCAAATGGCAGAACAGCAAGTCATATAAGCCTGGGTAGACAGGAAGTCGTGTCATGCTTTTTTTTTTTTTTTTTTTGGAAAGCTGCAGAATTGGCAAGGTAAAGTTGACTGGTGGCTTTCCCTATTTCTCCAGTGTCGCTAAGGCTTTCACCCCTATATTGGCTCAATGGTTTTTATTTAATAAGACCATTTAGAGATTGTCATATGAGAGTCTCAGTGAGGTACCCTGATAGCACCACTTTTGTGTTTTCAGTAGCCGAATAAAGCTCACCCCTTAACATGTTCACTATAAAGACTGAATTTGTCTTAAGTCTGCTACTTGAGAAACAACTATCGAAAATACCTTAACTACTCATATAGTAAACAAAACGAGGCAAATACGTATACTGTTAACTATTAAATAAAAATATGAGGATTTCATACAATATACTTTGTTCATATTCACACCTCACATGTCTGTGAATCCTCTTCCTTCCCTAAGCATCTCACTTTTCATCTTTGGTTTGCTTGTTGTGAGTCTGCTGATCATAGTTGGTATGACTCATTTATACTTGGCTGTGTAGCCTTCTACTGCAGTGTGTGCAGCCCACCAGGGTCCACACCCTTCACAAAGAATCCAACTCTGTTTTCTAGTAGCTGCTAATTGACACTGGCTTCTTCGCTAGAAGTGGGACTTCATATCTGTTGATCCTTTCTGGGCTGGAATTTGGTCTGACTTAAGTTTGATGTGTACATGTTGTCTCAACTGTTACGAATTCATATGTGCAGATGTCCTGCTCAGTCCAGAACATACTGTTTCCTTGAGGCTATCTACTCTCTTTGACTCTTCGCCATTCTGCTTCCTCTTCCCCAGTGATCTCTGGTTCTTGGAAGGTGGACATGTGATATAGATATCCCATGTATGACAGGAGTATTCCATAGTCTCTTTTCTCTCTGCCCTGTAACGATCGTGGGTCTGTGTGTTCACTGCCATCTATCGCAAAGAGAACCTTCTATGATGAGTGGTTAGAGGCACCAATTTATGGGTTTAAAGATAAGTAGTTAGAAGCCAGTTTAATACTCTGCATGTTTAGCAGAGTAATAATAATAGGTTCTTCTGTAAGGTTGATGACCTATCTAGATATAGGTGCATGCTTTAATAGCCATGTCAAAGATAGGTTTCAATTTATAGAACAGGCCTTATGTCCAATAAGAAAGAGGTTGATCATTTCCATATTCATTCCAGGATTGTACCAATGGGTGTATCTTGCCAGTCTTTATTGGAATTCACAGAGATCATCCTGGGAAAGACTGATGACTATTTATCTTCTCCAGTGATACCAATGGCATCTTCCAATAGTATAATATCTGACCTGTGGGGACAAACCTTCTAGGTCAATATCAGCTTGATTTCTCAATGTTTTATGACTCAATCATCTGGTCTTAACTATTATTGATTTGCCTTCAAGTTCTGTTGGGTAACCAAGAGCATTAGCAATAGTCTGAAATATTTAAGGTTTATGGAACCTCAATAGTCAGTAACTCCAGAAGAGGTAGTCAGTTCTTGGTTGTGGGCTTTTTATATGTCCAGTTTCATCTTGCCAAATACCTTATATTAGCTCCCTGATAGACTTTAAAAAATTCATTTAGAAACCTAACTCTATGAAAACATATAACTAAGATCATAAGACTCTCTGACAAGATACAACCCAAAGATCATAAGGCTCTCTGTCAAGGTACAACCCAAAGAATGGAAAACACAATTAATATGATTAAGAGGGAGAGAGGACAAATTAAATTCTAACCTTTGGAAGCTCAACAAAGAGAAAAAACATCAACTGCAGACATAAAGACAGACCCACAAATCCACACTCACAAACACACACACACAGAAAACCACACAGAACTACAAATCCACATATCCTAAGATCTACAGAGGTAAAGACCCACAATCCCACATACCCACAGCCTAACAAACTTTTAGGCCCACAAACTCATGTAAGAAAGCTTCTAAGTTGTTTACAACTTACATTATAAAATATTAAAGACTCTTAAAGTGGATAAATTTTAAACAATTTTTTATACAAATCAAGATAGTTCAGAATTTCAAGAACCCACTGAATTAAGGGAGGTCTGCAACTGCTCTACAAGATATTTTACAGCCATCTACCAAATATTCCCAAACAGTGGCAAAAAAAGAGACCTGTGAGAAATGCCACTCTGTGATGCCAACATGTAATGAGGTCAAGCTTGAGCTGCACTACCTTTAGAAACCTGTGCCCACTGAAACTTGGATAAAGTCAAGGCTGTGGATGACTGTCTGTAGCAAATCAGTCACTGCTCAGAAGCAAAGTGTTGGCCATCTGTTTCTGAAGGGTTGGAACACGTGGCCACAAAGAGGACTTCACTATATATGGAGAGACAAAAATATACTGGCCTTAAGCAACAGTCTGAACTGTGTAATAAGGACCATGATTGATGGGGAAACTAAATTTCTGAGGTTCAGACACAGAATTTGTGTGAGAGTAAATCTGGAGCATGAGAACAAAGCAAACTGTAGCAAGTTTATAATGCCTACATTAGGAAAACTTTCCCATGGAGATAAAAACAATAACTCAGAAAAATACACACCTGCACCAAAAAAAAAAAAAATTGAAGACCTACAAAAAAATGAGTTCATGTAATTCTTTAGTCTGGGAGAAAAGTGATGTGAAAAAACAATTGTACTTTTTTTTAAAGAAGAAATTAGTTTATTCTCAGCCAAATGGGAGGGACGATGGATGGGGAACATAAAACTGTGTTACCCTAAATGGCCTGTTGTAGTGTGGAAGACTTTATATGAGATGTTGTAGACATAGAAGAAAATAGCCTTGTTAATATATTTTATGTGGGTAGGAGAATCAGTTTGATAGTCTGTAGCACAGTGGAGGCCTCTCTTCTGAATGTTTCAGGCATGATCTTAGACATTAGCTTCAGAGTTGGTGGAGGGTAGAAGCTTGCCAAGCTTACTGATACATTCCAAGAGTTTTTCCTAATATTCAGGAAGACATTAGGTCATATGCAGAAGTGGATTGTTGTCTGTCTATTTAAGGAAGCAAACAGCCATAATAAAGTTGACCATTTGTCTATTTCTTCCCTATGATTACATTCTCCTAGTTCAAGGTCACTCAAGCCTTCAGATTCTTTGATACAGATATGACATGCTCATACAACTTAAGTTAACAACTGCATGGCAGGGTACTCTAGATTCACGCCAGGGAGTGCATTTAAATTTTTTTTTGACATTTAGTAACATTTATGCATTTGGGGGTTTAGGAGGAGAGTATGTGCAACAATTTTTCTTTGGAGGTCAAAGGACAACTGGTAATATTTAGATGCCTCCATCCATAATGTGTGTTCCAGGGATCAAATGCATGTGTCAGATAGGGATGTGGTTGCCTACTAGGAAGTTTGCAATTTCCTTGCAAAGAAACAACACCTGTTTCCTTCTTCACTAAACTTTTGCAATAAAAATCTTTGAGATTAACCTTTTCTAGTCTTAACTCACTAAAAATACAAGAGAATAAATCTCATCACTGTGCTCAGAAAACAGAGAAACCACCAAATTAGACCACATGGTGGGTAGTAAAGCCTATTAGGGATCAGACTGCTGTATCTATGTCTCAGAACAGGGCAGTGAGAAGCAAAATTGGGGGAAAGCAAACAGAATTTTTATGACATTCAGCAGAGTTCGGGTCAGTTACATGCTATTTAAATTGACCTGGAACTAGTTGCCCTTGCCTGAGGTTGTTGATTTTTGGGATGGATTAAGGTAGTTTTTCACTAAGCAGAAACCCACCTATGGGATTCCTGAGGAAGTCTAAATTGAGGTTTATGTTTACCTAATATCAGTCCTTCTTTTTACCTGGTCAGAATTCTTCAGTTTATAGAACATTGTCCTTTAAGAGGGCACTATCCTTTAAGAGGGCCCACTTTAGACCTAAAAACTGAAAATATTTTTGTTCTATTTTGTTTTAAATGACATTAATTCTTCTAGTCCAATATAATTCTTTGGACAACTAGACTTTAATGGCAATATCTAGACAGAGCTCTCAGACTTGCTAGTGGCCTCAGGGACTCCCACAAACAGACTTTTTTTTTTTAAGCTTGTTGCTCAGCCTAGAATTAGACACGAGGGCAAACTATTCTGATACCACAAGTTTCCAACATACTCTGGGGTGATTGGAAGGACTGCACTTTGAGAAGGACGGTTCATAACTGTCACATTTGACCCAACACAAGTCATCAAATGGTCACAGACCAAAGAACTCCAAATTATGGGAAATCATTCATTAATGTCTCCATCATCCCTTTAGAGACAATTGCCCTGTTTTTCAGAAACCACAACTGGCTAACACAAAGTCCCATCATCTACCTAGGAAATCTTTGAATTCAAGTAAGACAGAAATTGTGTAAATTCTCCTTGAATGAGATAACATTTTAAATGCTATTGTTACTACTCATCTGGCTAGAGCATCTGTTTTACCTAAATAAAAACAGAGGCAGGCAAGGATAGAGTCTTCAAGCCATAGTTTTGAAGCTTTAGCTTCTCATGGCTTTGAAGAACAGCTAGCTATTATAGTCAGCAGGAGATATCAACAGCAAATGTCCTCTCATGTTACAACTTTCCTATAGACCCTGAAGAGTAGGGCTCTTAAGCCTACAAGTGTTAGAACTCTTGCATACCTCTAAGAAATAAGGATTAGTTAGTCTTGGTTGCAGTTGGTTTTGTGACCTCTAAACATCGGGATTCCTCGGCCCTTGACAACAACCGGTGATATAGTTACCAGCTCTGAATATCTAAGACCCTTAACCTGAAGCATTTGCAGCTCCCTAGAATTCTCCCAAAAAGGAAAACCTTCACTTTCTTTTCTCTGATTCTTTACCTCTTTCTCTCCTTCCCCGGTTTTAGACATGCATGTATTAAGCCCTTTAACTTCCTGTTACAGCTTTCTCTTAGGCTGTCAAGAAGGCAGTCACATTGCTGCTTTCTCAGAGTGGCCCTCTACCAGCCCAGTGGCCACTGCCTCTGTCTTTGGTGTTTTACTCCTTTTTATTTCTATGTTTTAACAGCTCAGTGTACAGTACCAAAAGTAAGTCAGAAAAAGCCAGATAAAAGAAGCCTTTAATGGACCTCATGCTGTAATGCTACAGGAAGTCCTTGAGATTGTCATGAGCCAACTCACTAAGTAAAAACATACCACTTATTCAGCCAGAGGAAGTGTTTTGCACAATCACAGCAAACCTACTTTGGAAATGAAGGTTTATATCTGCATGGATAAGAGCATTGCCCTCTCTACAAGAAGCAAAATGATGTTCTGATCAGTCTCATGTCCTCTATATGGGAATGGTGGGCAGACATTTATTCACTGGCATTTATGATAGCAAAAACTCCAGAACAAACTATCTGAAACAATGCTGGTTTTGTATCTTAAAGAGCCAGACCATGCCTCTGTGATCTTCCTGAGTCTCTTAAGGCATCAGGGGTATCTCCAAAATGGCTGACATGAGGATGGGTTTGCTTGCTGTTTGATTGATGGTTCCTTTGCTTAAGAGAAACAACAAAGTCAAAGTCCTATAGTCTCTATTTAGGGAGTTGAGCTGCCTATTTGCAAGAATCTTTGTTTGTTTAGAAGAAAATGAGTGCCTGAAGGTGCTTGCAATAATAATAAATAACAATAAAAAACTGATTGTTAACAGTAATGACTGTTTTAACTTATTTGATAGCCCTATAACAACCTTTAACACCACCTGGTGCACCAGGGAAAGGAGATCTCTCTCTTCCATCACAAGGCAAGAAACCTACCATTCTTTAACATAACTGACCTCCCCTTTTTTTTTTTTCAAGAAAGCCAAGCTGTTGAGGACCTTTGACCCTTGCATTGTCACCACTAGTCTCTACAGTACAGAGATTGCACCTGAAGAGCTCAACTCTTAGAGACAGGTTGAGAATGGCTCTCACTGTGGCAGTAACCTGCTTTGCACACTTTATGGACGCTGTGCAGAAACCTCACTGCAGCCGGAAAGGATGCTGGAAGTGCAGGGACGATTGCAGCCACAGCTTCTGCTTCAGTGGAATTTGCTCTCACCACAGCAACTTCAGCCCTGCAAAACCACTGGAAAAAAAAATCTCATAAGGCATGACATTTCTTGGTGACCTCCAGATGGGTATCCACTGAAATTCGGCCAAATGGCCCTGTCTCTGACTTCTTAGAACCTTGTAATAACAGTGTTCCGTTAGGTCAAGAGGAAAAAGTGAAGCTCCATCAGCAATCCAGTAAGATCACTTCATTACTGACAGAAAAGACACGGTACTTAAGGCAAAGCTTGAGTTTAGTCCTTGTACAAGTGCATATGCTGTCATAGGTAGAATTAGTATACTTTTTGTTCTAGATTATTTTACTTGTATTACTTAATTTTTTAAAAATTTTGAATATATTTTGATCATATTCTTTCCCCCAAGTCCTTCAAGATCCTCTCCCTGTTCCTAAACTCTTAAGTTCTTAATAAAAAACAAAAACAAAAGAAAACAGAAACCTGATTCAAAAAGCCTCCCAAACCAAGAAAACAAGATAAAACAACACCCATTCCAAGAAGCAAAACAAAACAAAAACAAAAAACAAACAACAACAAAAAAACCCTACCAAACCATAACCAAATAAAATCACACACAAATAATGTGGATTCCAGTATATGTTAGTCAACTACTCCTAACTATGAGGCCTGCCCTGGAGTTTTGTATGTACCAAGTGGCAATCTATTGGAGAAAACTAGTTTTCCTTTTCCTGGTAGGTACAAGTGGCAGTTCAGTTGTTAATCTTTACCCTAGTGGCTAGGTTTTCACTCATTCATTCATTCTTTCATTTAAAAAATTAACAAACAAAATATAATAATATAAAACAAAAACTATCATATCAAACACAAACATGTAAAAAGCCCATGTCAACTCTGTAGGATGGCTGACATTTAGTTATCTGTTAATTTGTTTATTTTGTTATGAGCAAGGTTTCAATATGTTACCCCAACTGCCCTCTAACTTTTCAATCTTCATGCCAGTGTCTAAGGTTGTTTTGCACAAAGGACATGCATTAATAATTATAAGGGCAATGGTAAGGATCATAGTGAAACTGTTCTGCACGTTCATTGTGTCACTATTAAGATCATGACTGATTAAGGTTCGAGTGGTTTATGGATGTTCTATTTGGCAAACAATGTATAATGGATACAATATAGCACTCTACTTTCTTAGAACAGCATGTGAATCCATTATTATTTAAACTGAATTGTATAAGTACTATCTAAACCTAAGCACTTCAAATAATGATAGTCATGTAATTTCAAAGTTTTCTAGAAAGTATTGTACATAAGGGTTTTCTTCAATAATCTAATGCTACTTCCCTAGATACCATAATTGTTTTTAAATGATGATTATTATCATGGTTTATTATATAATATTATATCCTGAAAATATAGCTTCTCTGGCTCATATCATAGTTAAAAGTAGTGAGTCCGGGTCAACTTCATTTTCATATGTATTTCAACATTATTAACACTTTAAATGCACTTTTAAAGTTATGCTGCATTATAATTTTAGGTTATTTATTTATTTGATATGATTTTAGCTTAAATTTGAGAATAAATGCGACAAATTGGCCAGAGATTAGCATTCTTAAACATATGTTTTCAGCTTCTCCACCTCTAAGCCTCTTATTGCTGTAGCTTGAACATGGAATGACTAACTAAACCTCAATCAATACACAACTCACCCCCCCACTTTCTCTCTCCCTCTCTCCCTCCTTCCCTCACTCATCTTGTAAATCTCTTTGGATTTAATGTTAAAGAGGAGATTTAAGCAGCTGGGAACAAAGAAACAGCATTCAATTGAAGGTGAAGATGAAACATAAATTAGTTTGTGCAAACACCTAGTTAACCAGAACTTTACCCACTTCACCTTCTCAAATATAAAATAGCAGTTCAGGTCACATTATTATTTCAATGGAACATGGACTATTACTCTTGTTTCAAATGTAATTTCCTTCAGCAAAAATTTCCTAGATTTACATAAGAAGAGTACATCAGAACTGGACATGTGACTTCATGTTTAAGATAGTGTACTCTTCTTAAAGAGCGGTTGAATACTGTTCATAGCATACATCAGAAGGCTCACAGCCAACACTAACTCCAGCTGTAGGGAATCTAAAGCCTCTGACCCTGCCAATATCTGTATTCACATGCACATACTTCCCCACATGCACACACGCTTACACATATTTGAAATTAAATAAATATTTAAAAACACAGTGAGTATATAAATGTATATGAACCTATGTCTGTGTATTTACTTAACATTTGAAATGTGTGATATTGCTCCTTAAACAGCTGTCTGCATATTCTTGAAGCTTCCTTCGAATTCATTACCTGGTGGAAAGTAAGTTTTAATTCTGCCCAGATTTTCCTACAGTGTGGAGAACACAAGTTAGATAATATTTAAGAGTTTTTTACTTTACTATTGTTTTGAAAAAGAAACAGAAGCCTATTTGCATGTTAGTTTCCTGTTTCTATGATAAAACACCAGAGCCAAGATCAACTAGGGTTAAAAAAAAAAAAAAAAGGTTTACTTTGACTGACGTTTCCAGAGTTTATAATTGCTGGGAGGCAGAGCAGCAGCGGCCAGCCCAAGGAAGC